>NC_050443.1:177298447-177598447 GCF_903995425.1 Onychomys torridus
GTGCAGATTAACCACCATTTAGGAAGCAGTTAGATGGAGTTTTTATGTCAGGGAACTTCAGACGCCTAAGTGAAGTGTCAGCTGAATAGATGTCCAGTAAAGGCGGGGATGGAGGTGGAAGAAGGAAGTGATAATGTGACAGCCAGTGAGGAACAGAAGTGAGGCTCTGTTGTGAAGTGCAGCAGAAGGCTACCAGAACCGTCTGTTTCCTTAGAAAGTGTCCCTCCCTTCTCACCTGTGAGTTTTAGAATTACTCAATAAATTAAGAATTTCATCTGGGGTCTTCATATAGCCAAGTTAGGTTGAAAGTCTTATTAAAATTGCCACTGGCAACCTGATACTGGGTGATTTCCTTCCAAGTGAAATGATTTCATTATTGCAGTACTTAAGCGGGTGCGTGCAGAATAAATCAGTTCTGTGTGTTCAAAGACCTTGAGCTCTCGGTGCTTAGGGGCGGATGTAATTGACTTAATGCATGTGTTGTTTGTTAGTGTTATGAGGGGTTGTCCTATCTAGCTTATTATGGGTTATATGCACGTAAATTGTTATTGTTGAGAAACTTTCCCTGGTTACTGGTTTATGATGATGACTTTATATACCTTTACAGATATTGGTTATTAGTGATGAGAGAGGCATCCATTCTGGATGATAATTTGATACTTGATGAAATGAGTGTAACTTAACAGAGTGCACATACATGCATACACACATGTTCACTTAATAGAAAAGTTGGCTATATACATTTAATTTTTTTCAAGAGATAGGGTTGCAGAGTGTCTTAGTTGGTAATGTGCCTGCTGTTGAGCACCTGAGTTTGATTCCTACCAGCCATATAACATGGCCAGGTATTGGAATGTATGTCTTTAATTCTATTTCCAGGCAAAGCAGAAATAGGTGAGTCTCTTTAGCCCACTGACCAGTCAGATTATCCCCATCTGTGTGTTTGTGCATCAGCTTCAGAGAGAGAGCCTCTACTAAAAATGAGTTGTAGAGAGACTAAGGATAATGCCTATGTCAGCCTCTAGCTTCTATATGTGTATACACACACACACACACACACACACACACACAGAGAGAGAGAGAGAGAGAGAGAGAGAGAGAGAGAGAGAGAGAGAGAGAGAGAAATCAGAAAGGAAATGAATTAAATATATGACTGTGGCTTCTTTTTTATTTTTCCATCTTTTTGCTTCCTTGTTCAATAAAAATTAAATACCATGCTTACATCGGCCATCCTGCAAGTGCTGAGACCTGCTTGATAAGAAGAATTTAACGGAACTTCTTTCATTTTCTCCTTATTGAATTTCCCCATTTATATCTTCTGCACTGTGAATTATTCTCACCTGAATGATTTCTCTCAGAAGTAGGAGTTTTTGGCTCTATCATTGAAGCAAATTTTCTAATGTATAATCATGAACATATTTTCAGTATGACCCCAAGGGATTTGTGCTGTGTAAGAATATTCAAATGTGATTCAGGCTGTATAGGTAGTTCTTGAAGAATAGAGACAGTTTGAATGTTCTCTAAATTTGCTATAGAAAACTTGACCACAAGCCCTTGCTTACTTTCCACTCCCAACTTTATAATAGGAAAGCCAATGTTCTTAGAGTTTACGTGAATGAAAGAACAGTTACATTTGGAAAGGTAAGAAGGCATTCATAAGGTTAGCTCAGATGATAAGTGAGAAGGGATGCTTGCTTATATAATCATATTTCTAGGAATAGGTAAATGTGGCGAATGTTGGGATTTGTTAGCCATTCAATTGGTCTTTTTGGCAAATTTGATTTATGTATTTTGAAATTCAAATTTAGTTACCAATGGTAAATTAGTGCTAAATTTATCACAATTTATTTGGCAGCAGTATCTAAAAACTGTGTAATATAAAATTTGCATTTGTCAACAAGATGTAGGAGATAGATATCGTACTGAACTAGTGATTAACTGCTATTGTGATAGTTAAAACAGTAGACTTTATTAAATACGTTATAGGGATTTCTTGTTCTTTTTATCTCAACAGTGACCAATATACCTAGTTTTTTCATTGAATTACTCAGGAGATGGGCAGCACAGGACAACATTGGTAGGTTGCATGCACATGATTAGAAGAATGGGCCTGCATGTAGCCATCCCTATATAACCAATCATATAAATGACACCTTGCTGTTACTCATTTTACGGATAAAATCTCGCAGAAGCAGGATGTGTTCAGTGAATTTTATGTATTCTGGAAGCATCATAGCAGAAGCCTGCCTTCCTATATCCATCTCATTTGACAGAGACCATTCCATATGATTAGGACTGAAATAGTCTGGGTGTGGCAGTGTGTGCTGTGGCCCAGCACTCAGGAGGGAGGTGAATGCCACAAGTTCAAGAGCAGCCTGGGGAGAATGTACTTTCAGGACTGTGTAGCAAGACTGTCTGAACAAAGGCAGACTTTTCTCACCCCCACTCTCATGCCATAGAAGCATTCAGGAATTATTAGACAAGAAAGGTTTGCTATTATCCCACTTTTACTTTGGCTGAGTAAAATGGGCCATTTATGTGACTGTTTTTTTTTTTTTCTTGTCACATATCCTACATTAAATAGTAGGAGCTTGTAGTACATGTAAGTGTTTCTTCAACTTAGTTAAAACAACGTTCTGAACAATGTAAATATTGTAGCTGTATAATATTTAATTGGAAACCAGAGAGAAGCTTATGATGTACACAGTTTTATAATAATTTTTATCCCTGCATTAAATAATTCTAACATTAAAACTGAAAACTAAATCGATAGGTAATCTAGTAAATGCAAGTAACTGAAAAATCACATTTGGCTCATAAACAAAACCCTTCTGATTTATGATGTTAAAGCTTTCACACAGTTCCTTTTTGAAATTTCTGATGTATTACTTTTCAAACAACTCATATTGGCTGTTTACAAATGAGGGTGTATTCGTGTTCACATACACATACATGTACACACACATCTGTGCACATTTATTTTACCCATAAGCGCCTTCTTTTGGCTTTGTTGTGAGATCTGTACTCATGAGCATCTCACACAAGCATCACATACATGCTAAACATGGTAAGTATTTTGTTTCCCTACAAAGATTACATGTTATTTATCTTTTTATTCCCGAAACAGTATGGCACTTTTCTCTTCAACAAGGCAGACCCTCAATAATTATGTAATCAGTATTTATCAAGTAAGCTTACATGAGGCCCACCTTCCAGTGCAGTCTTGAATGCACCTGTGATTGTACAATTTCTGTGATTGTTTCCATGTTCACATCTTGAAATCACCTGCCACACTTGTCTCTGGAAGCATGCCATGTCCTTGGACCATCACATGCTATCAGAAGCTTAGTTATTGATGCTTCTACAGCCAGGCTGCTTGTGTACATATGAAAGAACTTGGCATTGCTCTTAGAAACAGAATTGAAAGCTGTGTACTGCCAATAATGCTGTTGACCATTTTCACCATCTCTTACTTTTGTACACTAATCTTAAAGATCCCTTAAAACACTAGCAATTGTTTATGGATGTGATGATTTTCAATTGTTTTTATCAAAAGCTTTTATCAAAAGCTTTTAAGTCTATTAATAATGCCACATTTCATTTTTCTGTTTTTTTTTTTTTTAACTCTCTCCATGGTGTTGTATGTTTATGTTTTGCTGAACAGTGAGAATTAGTGACAGGAAATAGTCATATGGAATCATGGTGACTACAGATCCCTTGATCATACAAAGAAAAGCTGTATCTTGTTCTCCTCCTTTGGTTGTGAGTGGGTTCATGATGGGTGGCGTCCTTAGGTGAAGAACAAATACCACTTCTTGTCTCTTAGAGCATTCACTGCAGATAAGTCAGCCACCATGTAAGAACTTTGGCTACCTCATTCCACAATGCTGCAAGATACTTGGAGCATAGAAAGACGTGAAGAAGACAGAAGAGTTAGAGAGAGAAGTAAAGATGGAGGAAAAGGAGGCACAGAGAGGGGAAGAGGAGGAGAGGGAAAGAGAGATGGTTCCGGTCCCCTGGCTGAATCGATAGGAAGCACTCACCCACATTCTTCCCAGGTTCCCCAGTCCTGGCCACACCTTGAGGACGGGTGTAGTCATTAAGCAGCAGTAGGTAACTAGGAGGAAGGATGATCACTTTATATGAAATAGAAGGCTGCACAGTCGTCCTTAATTCACGAATAGCAAACATAAAAATGTATTAATGCTATTTTACAGTGTTAAGGAATGGCGAAATGTTTTTATGACACATTTTTAAAGAGTAAATTGTGGAGTGTGTAATTAACACTTTTGACAGCAAATGCATGTAACCAAAAGCTTCTTTACATGATATCAAGAACAGTGAGAACCACCCAAAGAGCACGCTGCTGCAGATAAAAACTCAGCTACGGTTCTGTCCAAACATTAATGACCAGAGCAAAATGATGAGTCAGTGGTTGCTATGGGCACTTCTGTTTACTCAGATTGTGACCAGGTCTGACAACAGAAAGAACTTTGAGCTGTCAGGTCATTATATAGAATTCCTTTGCCTTATGATTTTTACCCTTTCCTACTACAAACTTGGTCTCTCCAATTCCTTCTGACATCAAGCACTCACAACCATGTATATCCCTGTCCCTACATACATGATTATTATTTATTTGTGCCTGGTTTTTCTCATTATGATGTCATTAGCATGAGTCAGAGCCTGCATGATCAGGACAACTGGCAGTAGTGTTTTTATTGTTGTGTTAAGCAAGGCTTTTCCATGCTTGCTTGATCCCCAACAATATCATTAGTTAGTAATATTACTCTTTTCCTCCAGGAATTTAAACTAGTGATTCTCAATCCTTACCATAATAAACATTTTCTAGTCACTACTTTATCAAAATTGAATTAAACCCATTATAGCACACACACATTTACATATATATGTTTTTTAAAAAATAATGAAATGTCTCAATGTAAAAAAGACAAATAAAAGTGATTTATAATAAATGTGACCATCGTGTAGACATAATACTGTTAGATGCTTGCCTCTGCTCATAGAATCATCACAAATGTGACAGCAACAGACTGGGGCAGATAGATGTGAGCATTAGTGACTCATCTTCCAAGTGCAGCATTGCTGTACAGTGACGTGATATTCTGAAATGGCAGATGACTCATGGTAGCCTTGGGGACACATGAAGGGCAGTCTCTCCAATCTCAGTGTAGTAGTTGTATTCTGTGTAACTCGGTGTCAGCGCTGTAAGTGACATTCTTGGGGTTTATGTGCAAATGTCCTTGGACCTGGTTGTAGCTTCCTGGAAGACTGAAGGGCTGCAGGAATCATGGCTGTCCATGGTGGGGGAAGTGGCCTGGGAGGGCAGAACGTTTGGAATTCCTGGCTTTGGCACATGAGATGCAAGTCCAGATGCTTCCCAGCCCACCCTTATTATCCCACACCCACTCACCAGCCCACACTCTCCAGCTCACACCCACTCACCAACCCACACTCATCTGCCCACTCTCACTCACCAGCCCACACTCACGAGTCTACATTCACCAGCACACACTCTCCAGTCCACACTCACTTACCAGTCCATACTCAGCAGTCCACACTCAGCAGCCCACACTCACTCACCAGCCCACAGTAACCAGTCTACACTCCCAGCCCACGCAGTAAGGTCTTATGGCATCCTGATGTGAGGGACTGGGCTAGTTAAAAGCTTCTGCCTTGAGAGCTTTCCTTTTTCTCTTTCCTCTTTCCTGTACCCCTGCCTGTACTGATGACAGTGCTCCTCCTGAGTGGCCTGGGGTTATAGATCTAGGCTACTAAACAGAAACACATTGCTCTCACCTGATAGGCTCTGTATACCCTTTTGATATCATACTGTATCGTTGAACTAATGCTGTTCATGAGTTGTGCATCCCTGTTCCTCATTCCCCAGTAGTTCCTTTCCTTTTGTTCGCATACCATCTACTCATTTGTAATAATGCAAAGCAGCCAGGAACAAAATGGGCCTTTTCTGTTTGTTTTTGCTTTTTCTTTCTGTTTAGTGGTCTCAAGAATAGGTAAATCCATATGGTATTTATTATTGTTGTAAAAAAAAAAAAAAGTTGAGCATCCTGCTAGCACCCTTTTGTGCACTTATAACTCCAGGATGTTTTATCACAGTTCAAATGACAAAAAATATTAGATAAAATGGAATCAACTTATTTCAAATTAGAGCATTGTCACCAAAGAAGAGAGAATATCAAGGAGGCTGGAAGCTTGTATAATGTCCATGGGACATGAGTTTCAGGTTATAATGCATAATTGCTTGTGATATTATGACATTTTTCCTTCAACCTCATCCCTGTAAAGTTGTCCCACACTGGCCACATCCTTTGCTAGGAAGTCAGTTCTCTCAGGCTCTCCTGACACAGCTGTCTTGTCTGGTTTCCAGTAGTCTGTCCTCCTCTTCTTCAGCTACAACACAATGTAGCATGAATCTTAAATGGTTTTATTAATAAAAACAAACCTGGGCCAGCTATTGAGGTGAATGCTGAAAGATCAGAGAAGCAGAACAAGCCACAGCTTCCTCACCTTGCCATTTCCTCAGCTGATCCTGTTTTCTCAGACTGCAAGCTTCTGTGTCCTCATCCAAATGGGTCTGAGCTGAACTGTTACTCAAAAGCATAAAAGCTTAACAGCTAAAAGCTTCTAGTTTCTGGTCTTCACGCCTTATATATTTTTCTACTTTCTGCTATCACTCCCTGGGATTAAAGGTTCACTTTCTGGAATTAAAGGCGTGTGTCACCATACCTGGCTGTTTCCAATGTGGTCTTGAACTCACAGAGATCCAGAGAGATTTCTGCCTCTGGAATGCTAGGATTAAGGGCATGTGTGCCACCATTTTCTAGCCTCTATATCTAGTGGATGTTCTATTCTCTGACCCCAGATAAGTTTATTAGGGTGCACAGTATATTGGGGAACAGAATACCACCACAACAGTATCATGGTTTCCCAACATTCTGCTCACACCTTCATAAGTCATCCTTGTATAAGACCTAAGATCATCCTAATGAGACTGTGTCATCTGGGTCCTCTTAGGACACTGACCAAGACACTCCTTGGGCACAGGTCATGTTTCCATCTGTTCATTTATTTATGAGATAATTTACTTTATATTTATTATGTATCCACTAAGGGCCAGTCTCCTGGGCCCACAGGAAACAAGTATGTAACTACTCAAGATATCCTAATGTCCATCAGTGGTTATATGCTATACAATAGGCAGCTGTTCTTTAAGAAGGCTTAGTCACAGAAAAGCTGATAGTGCTGTGGACTCTCACAAGAACATACAGCCTCACATGAGCACTGGAGAATTTGTCTCAGAGGATGTGAACTCTAAGCTGAGGTCAGAAACTTTGAAGAGTCAGTCCTATACAAGGAGCAGAAGGTGAGGAGGGCGTTCTCCAGGCTGAGTCAAGAATGTAGACTCAGGAAATAGACACTGCCTTCTGGAGAATAGAGAGTGACAGTGTATGCAGTGAGGAAGACTGTGTCAAGAGACAGCCTGGGAAAAGACCAAGGCATAGTTAGACGACACACCAAAGCCTGCCTGTGCTCCCGGGGGATCCATGGAATCACGGAGAATAAAAGAACAAGATCTAACCTCAAAAACACCATTATTAGTTGTAGAGAGTGGGCAAGATGGAAATAAAAATGAAAAGAGAATGTCTGCACATATGGCCACAACGTTATGTTGAAGCAGCATGTGCGTACTATGGGGAGGAAGATGTGTAATCTGACTTCAGAGAGATTTTTATACACAGCACCAATGAGATCTGGTGACACATTGGGATTTGGGGAGCACACCTCTAATTGCAGGGTGTAAGAGAATGGGAAGAAAGCCTCAGTCTGTGACTAAGTGCCACCTCCATGACATCCACGGAGGTGGAGCAGGTTGGGCTGTGAGCAGGTTTGGGAGGAAGTCACCAGTGCTGCAATTGCTGTGGTGAATCTAAACGGAGATGCATAATGAGACAGATAGAGGGCGGAGGATGTGTGTGTGTGTGTGTGTGTGTGTGTGTGTGTGTGTGTGTGTGCACGTATGTGGGGTGTGAGGAGGTTGGTGGGGTGGGTAGTTGTAGAGGTATGTGGGGTGTGAGGAGGTTGGTGGGGTGGGTAGTTGTAGAGGTATGTGGGGTGTGAGGAGGTTGGTGGGGTGGGTAGTTGTAGAGGTGGGTGGGGTGTGTGTATGTGGGGTGTGAGGAGGTTGGTGGGGTGGGTAGTTGTAGAGGTGGGTGGGGTGTGTGTATGTGGGGTGTGAGGAGGTTGGTGGGGTGGGTAGTTGTAAAGGTTTGTGTGTGTATGTGGGGTGTGAGGAGGTTGGTGGTGAGGGTAGTTGTAGAGGTGGGGGGGGTGTGTATATGTGGGGTGTGAGGAGGTTGGTGGGTGGGGCAGCTGAGAAGTATCTGAAGATCATGGTCCCATCACAGGAAAAGAACAGTTTCTGAACTTCTCAGGATGACAAATAGAGACTGAAAGGGACCAAGAAAGAAAGAGCTGACAAGGAAACTGGCTGAGGTGCTTGGTGGTGAGAAGCCTGGGTTTGAGATCAGTCGGGAGAGTGTATGGAGTGCTGGAGATCAGTCGGGAGAGTATGGAGTGCTGGATATCAGATGGGGAAGAGTATGGAGTGCTGGAGATCAGATGGGAAGAGTATGGAGTACTGGAGATCAGATGGGAGAGTATGGACTACTGGAGATCAGATGGGAGAGTATGGAGAGCTGGAGATCAGATGGGAGAGTATGGAGTGCTGGAGATCAGTCGGGAGAGTATGGAGTGCTGGAGATCAGATGGGAGAGTATGGAGTGCTGGAGATCAGATGGGGGAGAGCTAGCCCATAATAGTTCTGCTCTCAAAGACAGAAGCTGGAATTGTATTTGGGCAGACATATTGGTGGGTCAGCAGCACACATAGCTCATTTGCCTGTTTTTACATGTATAAAACCACACATGCATATGCATGCATTTGTGACATTTCTTAAGGAAATGTAAGTGTAAATATACAGCGGGGGTTAAGGGCGACAGAGAACAGCCAATGGTTTGAAATCAGGGAAGGTAGGAAAGGAATATGCCACTGCTAACATCTTAGTCTGGTTTTTACTACTGTTCTGAGGTTGGTGCATGTTTTTGCATTCTCAGCACCAGTGAGTGACACTGTTGAGAGAATAATGAGACTTTCTGTATTTTGGTGGATGGGAAAACAGTCTGCTGAAAGGAAAAGGCCATTAAATAGTTAATTTATCTTAGTGTCCCTGGATCCTTGGACAGTATTTACATTATATTCCATATTCAACAACTGTCACGCATGTTCTTCCAAATTTATTTTGTCTATAAAAATGCTTTTAAAATGACCCGTTTTAGACATTAAATAACAGTATTAATAATTTTGAATTAATACTAAATGTATCGTTTCATTACTCTTCCAATATGTACTAAATGAAAAGAGAAAGTGATAAATGTGAAAAGTGATTTAGGTCAATATGTTTAAATTCAATAAAACACAAATTGAAGGACCTGTGTTCTTTCTACGATCATATCAATATATATGACAAAAGCTCCTGCACGTAGCTCCTAGAAGTAGAGAAGGGCAGTTGTGTGCAGAAAGCTCTTGTTTTCATGATGGTGGGTCTCACCTGCTCTTATTGATCAATCCTGTTTCAGAAGAAGCAAGTCTGCTTGTATTAGATATTAGATTAGACTCTGTGCTAGCCACATGGCTTTCTGTCAGACCAAAGTTTTCAATTTAATGACCGATTAGAAATAATCTAGGCCTGTAATAAAAAGCCAGCGCATATGTCATGAGTTGGCTACACTGACTGTTAAATTAAATCTCTTTGGTATTAGTGAGATGAGTCCTCAGACCAACTGTGTGAAGCTTGTTTGCAATATTTTCCTTCTGCAGATTATTAAGTAACCATAATTTTCTAAAATATCTCATCTTTTGAGGATCTTTAGCAACAGTCTTATTTAGTAATAATATCCAATTCGCACATTGGAATGCTAACCTTTATACTAGGATTTTTAAATATATTGAAAGTTCTATGTTAATAATAGAATGCCAATTCTAACTAATCATTCCAAAGCAGAGTAAATTATTAACTTGCTAGCAATTTGGCTTTCATATATCCCTAACCTGATGTCCAAATGAACATAAAAATACTTAAATATTTCATTTGACCATTGACTTCAAATGTTCAAACTGTTCGGGTGAAAAAGAAGCCGCTATATCCTTGTCACTTACTGACAAAAATCAGAACCACTTGTATTGTCACTTAAGGTAAATAATTTTAAAACATACAAACTGTAAAGTGAAGAAACACACTGTTATCTCTTCTGAAGTGATTAAATTTAAGTTCAGTTCTTAAACTCACTGTCTTTCTGTAAGGTAGTGTACAGTGGGACCTGCCTCAAGACCTCCATGTGCATTTCATGTTAGACATTCTTCCTGTGCCAAATCAGCTTTCTCACTGCTTCCCTTTCCCCGGTGACAGAATGAGGTGCAGCAGGGCAGGAAGCTTGTGGTCCCTAGTGGTCAGAGAAGAGCAAGCCTTTGAGCTGAATGTGTCTGACTTGCAAAACACATCCTGACCCTTCCGGCTGCTACAGTCCCAGCAGTAGATGTCCGAAACGAAATCAGCTCAGTGACATCTTTAGAGGTTCTTGTCTCATACTCTTCATCAGGGCTTTTAATTCATTTAAAACTTACAGGTCTTTTGCATATTTATTATGGTTTCTGATTTTGTGGTTTTAGGGGATTTCTGTGTATGAGAACGTATGTGTCTCTGTGTCTACATGTGTTTCTTGTGCTTTTCCTTTGCTCTTTTTTTCCTGTTTTTATGTTATCTTATTATTATTTTATAGATGCCTATTTGTTTTCTAGTGAGGGAGAGAGGGAAAGGGTGTGGATGTGGTTGGGAGGAGAGGTAAAGATAATCTGAGAGGCACTGGAGGAGGGGGAACTAATTAGAATATACTGTATGAAAAAATGTTTTCAATACAATAAAAATAGGGAAACAGAGTTTTCTCTAGGCGTCCTTCATTATGGGAAGCTTTCTGACTGAAATAAACTTTAACTGCTGAGGAATGACAAATACTAGAATTGATTTGAGTGCACAAAAGGTATCTGCTAAGATCTGTATGTTTAGAATTAACTAGATACGCCATGGTCATGAGTGTCCTGGGTCTGGAGTAACTTTTTGTTTAGTGACTCATGAATGGTCACGTTCTCTTGCTGCTACACATCTCTGTGACACAGCCAAGGCTCTTTATTTGAGTCTTGGCACCCCTCTTGCATTGGCCGGCCCTGTTCTTGGTTACTCCATTTCTCGACAATTTCTTTCTTAGCTGGCTTTCATCTGGAAGACCCCATGTATTTCCAGTAAGGTGGTGTTTCTACAGTAACTTCCTTTGCTACTTCCTGGTCTCCTTGAGTCTACTTCCCCTTCCTTTCCAGGGTCATACAGAGATCTTCAAACTTACTAGCTGCCATGGCTGCTGTGTGCTCCAGCATGGTTGACACCTGTAGCTAGCTTTAGGAAACCTCACAGTCTCCTTGTTCTGTGGTTCCTGTGGCAGTCACAGGAAGAGTGTCATCGTGCCATCATAGAGAAAGGCAGCAAGCATCTCATGATGCCAGTGGAAGTCTCCAATGCCACTTCTGAGGCTATGTCAGATATATGATATGATATGATATGATATGATATGATATGATATATGATATGATATGATATGAACAGTGATATTTCATGAGGGTACTGTAAGCCTTTCAATCATTTCTGTTTCTAATTTGTTATGACTAATCTATAAATGAAAAGAAATGCTTTACTTCAATGTAGTGCGTCATTATTTTGCTTAACTGTCGCTATTTATAGCAGCTAAGCATATCATTTTGACACAATTTAATGCTTAATAGTAAAGGAATAAGATTAAAACATGGGAAAGCTGTGCAGTCATCATACAAATAATTTTACAAAAAGTATCCTTCACATTTCAAAGTTTATCTTTAGGGTGTAGGAAAATACTAGAATTTACCCTTCTTTCCTCTTGTAGAATTAAAATCAAAACCACTTGAGGGTGTTTCCTCCTACTGCTCACTTTTTAATTTACTTGCTATTTTACCCAGTGGTGAAGTCTGAAAGATTCAGGTCACCTTGCTCTGTGTCAAGCTATTCTGCGTTTAAAAATCTATGTCAACTGATACTAAATTCTGAGTTTAAGTTTAAGGCCACAGATAAATTGGTGCCGCTTAGACATGTTATTCCAGAAATGTTACACTTGGCCAGTAAAAAAAAATAAATAACATGAAATCTTGAAATTTACAGGTAAATGGATGGAAAGGAAAAAATCGTCCTGAGTGACATAGCACAGACCCAGAACAACAAATGTGGTATATGTTTGCTTAAATGTAGATATTAGCTGTTAAGTCAATGATAATCAAGCTACACTCCATAGAACCACAGAAATAGGTTCAAAGTAAGGTACAGGGTCAAGGGCAGGTGCATCTCCTTAGGAAAAGGAATAGGACAGATGGGGAGGCTGCGGTGGGGGTGGGGAGCTGGAGTGAGAGGACCAAATTGTGAGGGGATGAGTTAGGCAATCTAGGGAGAGACAGCTAAAATTAAGGGGCATTTTCGGGATACTATGGAAACCTAAAACAGTAGAATCCTCTTAAAATATGTACATTTGTGAAGGAAATCTAAATGATATTGCTGAATCATGGGAGAGACAGAGTCCTAACTGGCTGTCTTGTCACCAGATGAAGTTTCCACTACCAGGTTTGAGTTACATCCAGTAGAGTTAAATGGTTCTTGATGAGGATTGGGCTGTGATTCTGACCCTGATAATGTCAGGCTAGTTTTGTTCTTCACAGCTTGATGCCATGAAGTGTAGTACAAAGAGGAAGAGGTTGCTCCCTAATGTCCCCTAGCTAGCGTCTAAGGTAGTTCCACTTACCCCTGTAAAATGTAGTGTCATCCGACCCCCAAATACTAGTAGAGTTATTTAGAGAAGCCGGTTGAGAAACATGGCTTCCAAGAGTTTAAAAGTCTAACTAATTGGATGTGCAATGGTAGGGTAAGTGCCAACAAACGCTCTCACAGTGTGTGGCATACTGCTATTACCCAGGTACCCAGTAGACAAAAAAATTAGAGTAGCACTGATTGCCAACTACCTAGGGTCTCTTTTGTAACCTTCAAGTTTTAGACTGACAAAATAATAATACTTTGCTTCACACTAAGTGTGAAAAATGGAAGCTGAAATGTTGAACTTGTCAACTTGATACCACAACCAAAATAATACTCATTCAAACATACTTACTGTAGGCAACTTTTGGTTTATAGGAAAGTTTTGATTGTTTTCCTATCTATGCTACATTGGTGACCTTAACAATAGATAGTGGCACATTATTGTGAGCACACACCAGGCTTCATTAAGATGGCCTTGCTTTTAATATCATGTCCCCATGATTATTAGGCAGGACACTCTGAAGATTTGCAGTGTACTACATACTGACTATTGGTAATGCCAATGTATTGTAAACTTAAATGTAGCATGAATCATAGAAGGTCTTATTAATAAAAATACGGGAGCCAGATATTGGGGTGAATGCTGAAGGATCAAAGAGGCAGAACAAGCCAAATTCTCATCTTGCCAGTTCCTCAGCTGATCTTGTTTCCTCAGACTGGAAGCCTCTGAGTCCTCATCCAAATGGATCTCAGCTGAACTGTTGCTGAAAGCCTAAAAGCTTATCCAGCTCTAGTTCCTGGTCCTTACACATTATAGACCTTTCTGCTTCCTGCCATCACTTCCTGGGATTCAAGGCGTGTGTCACCATGCCTGGCTGTTTCCAGTGTGGCTTTGAACTCACAGAGATCCAGATGGATCTATGCTTCCTGAATGCTAGGATTAAAGGTGTGTGTGCCACCATTTTCTGGCCTCTATGTCTATCTAGTGACTGTTCTGTTCTCTGTCCCCAGATAAATTTATTAGGGTACACAATATATTGGGGAACACAATATATCACCATACTTGAAGATTGCTAAAAAATGTAAGTGTCCATTCCATAAGTAAATGATAACTATGTGAAGCCATAGCTATGATGATGAGCTTGATTTAGCATTTTATACTATATTTGTATTTTGAGACATCATGTTATTTCCTAAAAATATATACACTTTCCACTTGTAAATCAGGAGAGTTTCTAAAAGTCAAGGAGTGAAACAACCCAAAGTTTGATGAACCAAAGAATGAATAAGCAAAATGCTGCACATCTATGAGATGTGTTATTATTCATTCACGAGAAGAAATTCAGTTTCCTTTTAGTGAGTTGAGTGCCTTGTAAACGCTGCAAGAGGAATGGCATCAAAGCGTTACTATGCCAAATGAAAAGTCGCAGTCAGAGCACATGGGTTACATGAGTCAACGCATAGGAAGTTGTCAGAGTAGGCAAAGCTGAAATGCAAACTGAGAGGCTGAGGACTCCCACGTGGCAGGTGGGTAAAGATGGAGTGACTGATATTCAACACAGAATTTCTTTTTGCAGTGACTAAGACATTGTGATAGAATGTGGTTATGATCCCACAGGTCTGTGAGTGCAATGAATTGCTCACTTGAAGTAGATGTGAATGTATTTTATATCTTGAACACTATAAACAGCAAATGAGAAAAAAAGAATTCTACGCGCATTCTCCAAAAGGTCCTTGTTGGATAATTGAGAGATATTGTAATTTGTTTTCTCCAGAACAAAGGTTTATAATTTGGATAAGCCCACCTTACTGTTACCATACTGATTTTCATAACTACAGAGAAATAAAGCATTAACAGAAAGTTCTGTTGGATGGCATTCATTTGGACTGACATCTCTCTTCCTCACTCAAGCTTATTTCCAGAGCTTTAAACTATTCACAGTTGACAACCACTTTTGAAAAATAAAACTAGCCGGGCGGTGGTGGTGCACGCCTTTAATCCCAGCACTCGGGAGGCAGAGCCAGGCGAATCTCTGTGAATTCGAGGCCAGCCTGGTCTACCAAGTGAGTTCTAGGAAAGGTGCAAAGCTACACAGAGAAACCCTGTCTCAGAAAACAAAAACAAAAACAAAAGAAAGAAAAAGAAAACTATCCACCAACACTGAAGGTATTTGAAAATTCCTGCTATAGGTTCTAAAGAGAAGTTTAGTGATCAAAAGCATTTTGAGAAATATTCCAGATACACAGCTTATAGGATTATATATGAGTATGGATACATACTACAAGTGTCATTTGAATATGTACATTTCATACATGTACTAGATGCTTACGCTGCTCTCTCCAGGAGCTAATTCATAGTTAACCAAATAACCAGGCCACATACTCCTATGTTCTCTTTCTTCTGGCAGGTTTTGTGTATGGTATAATATTAGCATATCTATGTCCCCAGTTCTTTGCTCTCAAGTTTGTGAAGATTGTGTCCTACAGCTGAGGTATATTAATGTTATATCACAAATTGTCCTAAACTGTAGAGGTTTAAAATGAAAACAAGGGCCAGAGTATACATGAGGTACAGAACACTAGCATGCGGCACTGGGTTTGAGTTTGAGTTCTACCAAAAATCAAGCAAGCACATAGACAAATCAAACCCCCATAATATCATGTGTTTTTCTTGTTCTTTCTGGCAAATTTTTTTTTAACCATGCTGTCTTGGAGGGTAAATGGCTAGAACAGGCAGGCGCGTCTGTCCTTTTATCTGCAGTCAGGCTGTTGGACTTTTTACATGATGCTGCTGGGATTCCAGAAGTTTGTTTCTCTTCAGTCCCGGGTCTAGAGTTACTACAACATTGAAGCGCTGTGTTGTATTGGTCAAACTGAGTCAGAAATTTGCCACAGCATCATGACCTTAGGGCTCTGTTTTCCCACACTTCCCTTTTTTTTTTTTTTTTTATCCACACTGGCCTGGGTGTGATGCCACACTCAGGTTTTTATCTGATCTCCAAGGACTCAGTCATTCTTTCTAAGGACTCAGTCATTCTTTCTAAGGTGTCTTTTTTTTTTTTTTAACTTGTCCACTCTAGTTCCTCCTTCATCTCACCCAAATATTTCTGTCTCCTTTCTATTTGATCCTGTTTAAGGGTGTTTATTAGGAATGACTTGTGATGGGCTAGAGAGATGGCTCAGTGGTTAAGAGCACTTGCTGGTCTTGTAGAGGCCCCAGTTCCGTTCTCAGCACACATGGTGATTCACAGCTGCAGTTCAGTTCTCTGCACACATGGTGATTCACAGCTGCAATTCAGTTCTCAGCACACACGGTGATTCACAGCTGCAATTCAGTTCTCAGCACACACGGTGATTCACAGCTGCCAGTAACTACAGTTCGGGGGATCCAGGGCTCTCTTCTGACATTTCATACATACACATTTATAAAATTTATACTTATAAATTTTTTAAAGTAGTTTTGCTCTTTGTTAATCATAAAGTTCCTAGAAGCCTCCTCTACCTCGGTAGTTTTTCATACAGTTTTTAAACTTTATTTTGTTGAGGTATTATTTTGTTTGGAAATGGATATTAAGTTCAATGACTATGTTTCAGAACCATTTCTCCAGTCTCCTAGTTAGGAACAGCCTTCAGGGCCATGGCTGGCAGCATACAGCACACCTAGCTGCATGGCTCATCTCTGTGTCTCGCTGAGGGCTACTATGGTAAGGTCTTTTCTTCCTTTAAGAATAACTTTTTATTTTTGTGCCTTAAGTAATTCACATTTCATTGTTGGCTTTTCTGTGTCATGTTGTGGAATATTACCTTAACTATGTGAAGGTGTGTTACATTTCTTCATGTTGTGGAATATTATTGTACCTGTGTAAATGTGTGTTACATTTATTTATGTTATTATGGAATATTACTTTACCTATGTAAAGTTTGTTACATTTGTTCATGCTTCATTTGTTTAATTATGTAAACATGTGTTACTATGTTACCTTGCCTGCCTAAGGCACCTGATTGGTAGGATAAAAAGGTGAACAGCCAATAGCTATGCAGGAGAGGGATAGATGGCGCTGGTGGGTAGAGAGAAGGGGGAGCCATGCAGCCAGACATGGCGTAGAACATACAGAATGAAGGAAAGGTAAAAAGCCCAGAGGCAAAATATAGGAGAAGAGAAACAGATTAATTTGTTACAGGAGCTAGTGGAAAAAGTATACGCCAAGGCCAAGCCCTCATAACTACACATCAGTCTCCGTGCCATGACTGGAGCTGGGTGGTAGCCCTGGCTGTCCCCAGTTCCACTTTCACTCACTGATTTCTATTGAAAAGTGAGGTTCAAGGGGGTTGTCACATCGGCGTGCAGATGACCCGGCCTTCTCGAAGCTGAACTTCAGTGTTTCCTGTGACACGCACTGATTGCTGGGTTTAATTTTGCTTTGTTTGCTTGTTTGTTTGTTTTTGGCTTTAAAGGACTAGATTTGGAAATCAGTGTTTCTATTTTAAAAAGAATGCCTTGCCCCTTTAAGTGAACATTAATTTCCCAAGAGTTACGTTATTTGTAAGTTCTTGATGACATACTAAATAACTTTAGTGTTTTTTTAAAGAGGTTTATTATTTAGTACGTATACAGTGTTCTGTTTGCATGTATAGTCAAGAAAGGACACCAGATCTCATTATAGAGGGTTGTGAGCCACCATGTGGGTGCTGGGAATTGAATTCTGCACCTTTGGAAGAGCATCCAGTGCTCTTAACCTCTGAGCCATCTCTCCAGCCCCAACTTTAGTGTTTATAAGAAATAATAAAAATAAAAGAAAAATATACCAGTAGTTTACTTAAAATAAGTCACTGTTCTTAGACTTAGGAGAATATAGTAAATAATTTATCAAATATTTATGTTATGTCATTGAAATCCTGCATTTTTGCTTTGTACTCACATTTCTGATAGGCTGTGATATTGGCTTAAAGGAAATGTAATATTCATAAATAAGAATTTAGTAGATACAGAATGTTACTGTGATAACTACTAGAGCAGGAGTGCACATGAGTGTAGAAACGCTAGATCTTCAGTACTGTAAGCACATCGCTGGGATGTTTCATTGCAGCTATTACAAATTTCTATGACTTACCATAAGGTAAAAGCTAACTTTGGACTCTGCATCACCTTCTGCAACTGACATTCTATGTTCAGGGTCATTGTGCCTCTGACACACTCCCATCACTTTCTTTCATGAGAGAATCTCTTCCTGTGAATTGCATTGACTCTTTTATTGATATAAAATAAGAGCAGAAGCCTTCCAACAAAGCTTTGCAGTGGAACAGTAGGCCAGAGACATTGCTCAGAGCAATCATTCTGTAAATCCACCAGAGCACAAAAATATTTCTGCGATAAGCCAGGTAAAGTTGATGCTCTTGTATGGAGATTTTGTTTAAACGTGCCATTTCTTCTATATTTCTGGTAAAAATTTCAGTATTTAATGCCCATGTATAATGATGTTTCTGAATTTCCTATGTACACTGTTAAGGTCTTTACCTGAATTCCTAGCTAAATATAAGAACTAAGAGCTAGAAACAGTGTTATTACTTAGGGCTGTTTTAACAGCTCTCCAATTTCATAACTTGTCATTTCCCTTTTCTTTGATTTAGAAATGTGTTATACTCCTGGAATTTTCTGTATTTGGTCTATGCAAAAATAGAATAATTAGAAGAGAAATGTATTTTCATACTGGCTGAGAATTCAGACTTGTGACTGGATAGGTGGCCCAGCAGCTCTAGAACTTACTGCTCTGACAAAGGACCAGGGTTCGGTTCCCAGAACACATATGTAAGCTTAAAACAGTTCACAATTCCAGGTCCAGAGGGTCAAATACTCCTTTCTGGTCTCCATGAGCAGTGTGCACATACATACAAGCAGGTATGATATCCATACACATGAATAAAAATAAAAATTACATTGTAAAAAATTAAGGAAATCAGACTCAGATCCATATGGATCATAATCTCAGCTGAGTCCCAGGATTCAGTTTGTATGCATTCCCGCTCCTGGCACATGAGTGCATTCACTTATAAAGTGGGAATAGCATTTACAGACCTAGACATAGAGTTGTTGTGATGCTTGAAAATTAATAAAGCTAGGAGTGTGAGACAGTGACTGCAGTGTAGTGAGTTCTGTGGACTTCATCGTCACTACCAGTGAAAGGATGAGAGCAGTCTGTCTGCTAAGTCATTCCAGCTGCTGTTATTAAGGATTTCATGTTGTTATTCCTGTTCTGTTGTTGTTCGACTTGAGACACAGTCTGGCCTTGAACTTGCTGTGTTGCTGAGGGTCAACTGGAAATGCTGTTCTTGCTGCTGACAGCTGTGGGATGCTGAGATGAGAGCTGTGTACACAGTGCCTGCTTAAGTGGCCTTTGATCTGCCTGTGTGGTGCAGCATTGACCCTGCTGATGCTCAGGCTTGACAGATGATGGAGGTTTTCTGCTAGTTCTTAGAATGATGCAGCCACCCCAGGACTGTGTGATAAAGAGATCCAGTGGTACCTGGGGGACATTTTGAGAGTCTTTATTTTTGTCCTGAGGCTTCTGGTTAAATATTCTATATGCAAATTTGCAAAGAATTATCAGAAATGAAAAAAATCAACAGATTTCATATGTAATATTTTTAGTGTAATTCTCCATAGTAGGGATGCTAATATTTCTGGGTTATATTCTAAAGGTAAGAAAAAAGAGTAGCTAACTAACACACATAATTAGATGCCTCTGATGCTGAAAAGTTACAAATTAGCTGAGTACTGTATAGGGAAAGGGGGCCATTTTAATGATCTCTAATGTGCTGCACATTTTAATAACAGAAGATAACCAGATACTGTGTCCTTGGATCCTTTTGGTTCAACTGAGCCTCCAGTGGTCTGAGGGAGCCTCATTTGAGGGATTGTTCAGATCAGGGTGGTCTCTGGCAGAGACTGTGAGATAGTCTTGGCTGACAAGTGAAGTGATTTTCTATTACTAGTCCTGTGCTGTGTATGTGGCCACTGAGCATGAGCGAGTCAGCAGCAAGCAGCATTTCTCCATAGCTGCTGTTTGAGACCCTGCCTTTATTTCCCTCAGCAATGGACTGTGATCTGGAAGCATAAGGCAGATGAACCTTTTCCTTCCCAAGTTGCCATCCCAGAATGTTTTATCACAGCCACAGAAAGCACAGTAGCGCACATCTCAGAAGGTCGCTGAGAAACCTCTCTTGTTCCTTGTTTTGGTTGCTGTGTTCTGTTTGATTTTCTTTGTCTTTTTGATAAGTGAGCTGAGAGTGTCTCTGAAGGTGATAACCTGACAAAGTAAAACCAGGAGCCCGTAGGTTGCATAAGAGTTTCTGGTGAGATCAGCAGCAATTGCAGATTTCAGATGAGAAAGGTGACAGCCGTCAGTGTTAGTAATTGTGTGTGTGTGTGTGTATGTGTGTAGCACACAGGACACCATGCATTGGTGCTGAGAACTTAACCTGGGTCCTATACAAGAACAGTGAGGCTTCTTAAGCACTGAACCACTGTGCTGAAATCCAGCCAGACTCCTGGGTGAGGGCTTACTTCCAGTGTATGTCAGTCTTTCCATCTTTCTACCGTGCCTCAGAAACAACTAGAGTGTTGATAAAAGTAAGAAAGAGGTTGTACTATGTGACCTTATCCACAGTCTGGGAAGAGGCAGAGCTGAGGGGGAGACAGGGCTTTTTGGGGGCTTACATCATTGGTTTGGAAAGAACCCAGCTTATTTTAGGAATTTCTCATAGAAGCATGTCCTAATGTTCTATATTTTTCTCTAATTGAATCCTAAATTATAGCATGGTGGAGCATATGCTATAGAAAAGGGGGGTCAGTACAAGAGAAAATTATTAAGAGGATAAAACAACCCAAAGCAATAATATTAATTTAGACAAATTTTACCTGACTATTATTAACAATATGGACTTGTCAGATTTTCAAACTAATAACCTTTTTTTTCTGTGAAAAAATGTTCATTTCATATATGATAGTGATTGCTAAAAAATAGACTATTTGTTTTTGATTTCTTCAAGTTTCTGAATAATTTATATTGAAAGAGCTTTTTTTTAATTCAGTGTTCCTATTTCACTTGTGTATAAAAGGGAGCAAGACGAAGCAAATCCCTTTGGACCTGCACACAGTCTGAGCTGGCTGTAGTCTTTACCAGCTCTGGGCACTTCATGGGGCTTGCGTGGATGTCCCACATCATCCTCTCCAGAAGCTTGTGTTCTCTCTGAGTGCTCAGTCAAGCTTTAGGCGGCGCTAGACCTGTTGCTGGTGGGTTAGAGTCAGGTGAGACCCTAACTTTGGATACTGTCTTCAAGAGCACAGTGGTGAACTTGAATAACACAGGAGTGTTTCTGTAAGGGAAATTTAAAACAAAAAGAAATCCCAAATTTAGGGTTGACTTAGATGAATTTACCCTTCCTCTTACTGTTTGATGAACAATAAAGATAATTTAATAAATTCCCGATTTTTAAAATGCTAAAAAGTAAGTTCAGATGGTGGCTAGATAAGGGACTGACCTCTGGGTATAGCAGAATACTAGTTAGGTATCATTTTATTGGTCCTTCCTTCCTTCCCTTATTTATTGATTTATGTATTTATTGGTTTGCTTGCTTGTTTAACTATAGAGCAGTAGTGTTTGATTTCACCCTAGGTCTCTAGGCTGTCTAGCCTCTGGTTCTGGCTTACCCAAGCAGTGTCGGTTGTGGGTTCCTTCTTGTGGAGTAGGCCTTAAGTCACATCAATCAAAACCAGACATTGGTTGGCTACTCCTGCAAGTTCTATGCTGTCATGGCCCTATCACATTATGCAAGCAGGACAGATTGTAGGTCAGAGGCTTTGTGACTGGGCTGGTGTCCATGTTTCTCTTGGTAGCCCACAGAGTACCTTCTCACACCAAAGAGGCTGGGACACAAGCGTAAGGGCTCACTGTAGTTACCAGCTTGCCCCCTCCATACTCAATGAGTTGTGTGGGTGTTGTCCTTGGCAGTGTGGCCCCACTGTCTGTTAACCAACATTTTGTCTTAGCAACAGTGTGAGTTGTTTGAGGAATTCCATGGGATCCCCTTGGCCAACAATTCAACTGAATGCAATCCAGTCCCACCACTGGAAGCCTTGGCTGGTAACAAGAGAAGGCCAGTTGAGACTGTATCCCCCATTACTAAGAGTCCTCATTAGGATCATCTTCATAGATTCTAGGAAGTTTCCATTGCACTGGCTTTCCACATGGGCTTCTCCAGCAGTTGATGGGAACAGATGCAGAGACCAACAGCCAGACATTTTGTGGAGAGACAGTCTAAATTGGAGATTTCCATCCAAACTAACCCTTGGAGCTTAGAGGATGCTGTGGTAGAGGAGGGGAAAGATTTTAAGAGTCAGCACATAGAGGGTCACCAGGAGAAGAAGGCCCTCTGAATCAAGTCAGCGAGGCTCATGTGATCTCCCAGTGACTGAAGCAGCAAGCACAGGCCTGCTGGGTCTGCACAGGTCCTCTGCATACACAGTACAGCTATTAGCTTAGTACTGTATGGGACTCCTGGCTGTGAGAACAAGGGGTCTCTCACTCTTGTGCCTGCTTTTGGGGCTCTTTTCCTCCTGTTGGGTCATTGTGTCAAACTTTGATATGATAGCTTTTGCTTCAGCTTATTATATCTTGTTTTGTGATGTTTGGTTGTTATTTCCTAGAAGCCTGTTCTTTTCTAATGAGAGACAAAAAAGGGAGTGGTTTCATAGTGGGGGGTGGGACTGGGAGGAGTAGAGGGAGGGGAAACTATAATCAGGGAAGATTTATGAGAAGAGAATCATTTTCAATGAAAGGAAAAATAAAAACAAATTTAGATCCTAAACATAAAATAACTTCAAAATTAAACTCCAAATTTAAAAAAAATTCTGATGAACTTGAAGTTTTATGTTCCTGTTTTTTCAGCACATTCTGTCCCTAGAGTTTACATCAGCAATAATCACACTTGAGTAAACCCCATTGGCTGTGCTAACTGCCACTGCACAAAGCTATTTCTCCTATTATTCTAAAATGCTACAGCATCCAAAAAGTCTTTTTTAATCTCTAAAGTATATTATATTATCAAACCTTCTCCCCAAACCCTTATGTACAACCATACACCACACAGCTTCCTTGTATTGTACTATCTATCTATCTATCTATCTGTCTATCATCTACTATCTATCACCTCTCTCTATCATCTATCTATCTATCTATCATCTATCTCTATCTAATATCTATCTATCTATCTATCTATCCATCATCATCATCTATCCATGTATCTATCTAACTATTGCATGTTTGTATGTGCATGGATGTACCTTTGCATAGCCCCCACATGGAGGTCAGAGGAAAGCTTATGAGACTTGACTTTCTCTTTCCATCTTGTGGGTTCCCAGGATTGAACTCAGTTCTTCAGTCTGGGTAGCAGTGAACCATCTCCTCATTCCTCATATAATGTTTTATTGCCCCTTGCAATAAAATGTCCCCCAAAAAACAAAAATAATGTCTTTTTTATCTTTGTGTACCACTGAGCTTTAAATATCAGATTTTTATCTTAGTTACATATTTCTGATTATAAAATCATGTCTATCCATTAAAAGAAGTAGAAAACAGAATTTTAGACAGGAAAACTAGAACCTGAGATAGATGCTACTAATATTTTATATCATATATTTTCATTTCTTTATTCTAATTGTCACAAAAATTAATAAAACCAATTAAAAGGTGAAATGAATATATATTATTTGTATGTATATTCTATTTTATGGATTTATTTTGTTTTTTTTCAGCCAGTAGTTTTGGCTGATTCTATAATCTACCAAATTTTTAAGAAGAAATGTGTGACCAGACTTTGAATATGATTTAGCAACATGCTATTTTTATCATTTCCCTATATAATAAAGTATTCCCCAGCATATTTTTCTATCTCTACATAATTGTATCGTGACATACTGTCTAGATTAGAGTTTTACAAGTCATGTAAAACTAGGGTACATGACATGGTTAGTCTGTGTTTGAAGGTCTGAGTCTGTACTTGGATTGCCTGTGTTTGTCTGTGTGGATATACATTAGTCTTTTACTTCTGACAATCCACCTGGGCCCTGATTTTGTGCTACCTATTGAGGAATGTCTGGACAAATGGAGTTGAAAGGGATACTGCCGCACTAAAGGAGCTTGAGTATAACATGAATCTTAAAGCGTTCTTATTAATAAGAACAAAAACCCGAGGCCAGT
The DNA here is from genome assembly GCF_903995425.1 of Onychomys torridus. NCBI lineage: Eukaryota > Metazoa > Chordata > Mammalia > Rodentia > Cricetidae > Onychomys > Onychomys torridus. The sequence goes on from NC_050443.1 coordinate 177,322,682, forward strand.
TATTGGGGTGAATGCTGGAAGATCAGAGAAGCAGAACAAGCCACAGCTATCTCACCTTGCTAGTTCCTCAGGTGATCCTGTTTCCTCAGGCTGGAAGCTTCTGAGTCCTCCTCCACATGAATCTCAGCTGAACTGTGTTGCTCCAAAACCTAAATGCTTATCCAGCCAAAATGCTTAACTAACTACATGCTTTTTCCTCTTTAGTTCCTGGTCCTCATGCCTTATATACCTTTTTCTTTCTGCCCCCACTCCCTGGGATTAAAGGCATGGGTCACCATGCTGAGCTGTTTCTAAAGTGGCCTTGAACTCAGAGATCTGGCTAGCTCTGCCTCCCAAGTGCTGGGATTAAAGGTGTGTACCACCACCGCCCAACTTCTGTTATGGCTTACTCTTCCCATTTTCTAGCCACCATTTCTGGCTCTGTTCTAGTGGCTGTCTGTTCTCTGACCCCAGATATGTTTATTTTGGGGAACACACAATATTTCAGGGAACACAATACCCACCACACTTGAGCCTTTCAGAGAGAAAACAAAAGAGCCAAAGCTCTTTCTTGTTTTTTGTTAACCATCATGGTAATAGTGAGCTCAAGTCAGACCTAATCTATTGATAAAAACTTACAATGCTGTGGTTTCTAATTTCCTGCTCAACATGTATAAACACAATTAGATTAAATTCTCACAACAAGTTCTGGAAACTGAGACACTTACAAATAATAGATTCAAGGCCAGGCTGCGGAATAGCCCACTCCCTTTTCTCTCCCTGAAGCTCAGAGCTCAATCCCTGGTCTAGGGAGAGGGATTTTATTTTGCTTGAATAACATTGCTTGCACAGTAAACTGTTGAGAATTAACATAGATGATTTATGTATTCCTGGATCTTTAAATTGTTCATAATATAGTAATAAGCAATAAACAGTTTTCTTTAAACAATTTATATTAACTTTAAAATATACTGCTAGTGCTAGTGACTCTAGACTAGAAAAATTCCTGGAAAATATACATGCACATCAGAATTCAAACTGGAATATTTCTAACCTTTACCTCCTTACTCTGATATGAGTAACCAGAGCTGGGACATTCTTGATCCTGTGAGCAGTCTTTGAGAACAGACCTCAAAATCAGCAATGGTTGGTTGACATGCAAGAGTTGCTGGACTTCAGCCTTATCTAGAACAGTGGTAACGCCAGTGTTAGTGACTGGGAAGTGGGAGACGCCATTCAAATGCATCAGTGAATCTTAACTGGTGTTAATGTATTGAGCTGATGATTTATATGCAGTATCAACTCTATATGTAGAAACAGTGCCAGCATCTGTGGCAGATTCTGTTTCCAGATAACCACACAATCAGTTACCCCATTCCTTCTCAGTGTAGCTTTGCACCTTCCTCCTCAACAGTGTCCGTTTTCTCTGCTCCTTCAGTGTAGAGGGGCCTCACCAATGCAACAGTAGTCAGTAGAATGTGCGAAGTGTCTTCCAGGGTGAGTCCAGGAGACTTGTGGCTTCTTACCTGTTTTTTTGTTTTGTTTTGTTTTTGTTTTTGGTGTGTGTGTGTGTGTGCGTGTCTTTGTGTGTATTGTTTTGGTGTTTAGGAACCTTCCTTTTGTATGTTTCTTTTTGGATCTGCTGTGATGCCAGATAAAGGATATACATGTTGTGTTCTCTGTCTGTCTCTGTCTATCTCCTCTCTCTCTCTCTCTTTCTCTCCCTCTCTCTCTGTCTCTCTCTCTCCCTCTCTCTCTGTCTTTCTCTCTCCCTCCCCCCCCCTCTCTCTCTCTCTTCCCGGTTGATATATCCAACTTACTCTAATCTTAAGTTCTCCTACTCTGGACTTGTGAGTGAAGCTCTTGTATAAGGAAAAAGCAGTCTTTGCTGACCATGGTCATGTACTGTGCAGAGCTGGTGAGGTTCACCACTTCCTCTTCCTTCTTTCCCACATTTCTTGGGCAGCTTGAAGTTTGTAGGGTTGAGTACTGCATCCTGAAGACTGTCACTAGGTGTGATCAGTATGGAGTGTCTCCAGTAGCAAAGAAGATCGGATATGGTGAAACAGTGAAAGTTTAGATGTAACTTGAAATAGCCCAGATTATCAGTTTTCTAAGAAATCTTGCATGTTTCTAAACTGTTGCGATGTTTGCATATACTAGGGACTTGGAAAGAAGTAAACTAAATTATTTTTGTTCATAAAATTTCAACTCCCTCCCCACAATTATATTCAGTTTGAATGCTACCTATTCATGAAATGTTTCCTGACAATGTCACCAAAGACCGGTCCTTTCTCTTGTAAAACTCTGGTTGCAATTTGTGTCCCTTTCTCTGTACTCTTCCACGGGACACTAGGTTCCTTAAGGTTCAGGCCTGCTTATCTATTCTACTTTCCTCACACCGTCTAGAATATAGTCTAGCACACAATGATCACTCAATGAATACCTACTGAATTGAACACAGTTAGGCATGGCACTTTGAACTGAACATGCACCTGTCTCCATGAGTGCATGGTAGAGTTAAACACAGGACACAGTTTGATACAACTTGAGGTTCTAACAGTGGGCTTCCTCCCTCTGCTGCCATTTGACATTGCTGTTGTGCAGCACAGCCTCTATCAAAGCTGTTACCAAATGTAGAGTGAAAACAGATCTAAACTATGGCCATGCTTTAATAACACAATAAAGCCATGGACTTAACATTTATGAGTCTAAGTTGCCTTCATAATGGTGATCAATTATTTATTGCTTTAATATTAATAATAATTTTAAATCAACAGATTTAACCTCTAGGTACATAGATTATTATAGAGCAAGGAGAAAGATGAACTTAACTATGTAAATTATTCACTCTGATTTTAAAATCCAATAAATCTTAAAAATTAAAATATACTAGCATTTAGTATGAACCAAATATAATGCAAGACTCAAAAGTTTCCAACTCATGGGCTTGCAACATTTTATTATATGTATTTGTGTGTGGTTGGGTGGGTATACCTGTAAAGGTCAGAGGTGAGTTGGGGTAGTCTCTTCTCTCCTTCTGTGTAAAGGATGGTGGACAACTTTGTGGAGTCAGTTCTGTCCTTTTACTCTTATGCAGGTTCTGGGAATCAAACTCAGGTCTTCAGGCTTGTACACCAAGTGCATGTATTTGCCCATAGAACCATAGAATGCTATTTATTTTCTTGGTCTCACTATGCTGCCTAAGACTCTTGGGTTCTAGTGATCTTCTTGTATAAGTTACACAAGCAGCTCAGACTATAGACATGTATCCCGTGCCCTGCCCACAGTTGTTTATTATATTATTAGTGCAGCATATAGCAATGGAAAAATGAAAAAGGCCGTAGGATTTCTTCTACTCTTGCCTCTGCTCTGGTTGCATAGCTGGCTGGCTGTCATTAATAGTATTATATCAGCTAACATTAATTATTGCTTACTGTGTGCCAGTGCCTTTTTGCATAGTTTTCACAGATTTCTAGTCTCACAACTACCTTAAGAAATAAGCAGTGTTGTCCTTGTCTCATACATGAAGAATTTTTGACATAAATATTAAGGATAAATAATTTGCCCAAGGTAGAAAGTTAGTAAATAGTGTGCAATAATCACAGGATTCCAGCAGTTCTCGAGGGCAGCACTCGGACAGTGCCTCAAAGAACTCTAAAGCCCACAGAGCTGTTCCTGAGTCACCTTTGCAAATCAGTCAGTCTTTCCAGGAAAAATTGCAAAAGTCTCTTCCACACCTCCTCTTCAGTAATGAAAAGCTAATGGTCCCTCTAATTATAGTTTTCAAAGATAATGTGAAGCCAGGCACAGTGAAGTAATAATAAAGGAAGGATGTCATGATGCAGAAAACCTTCAGTCAGGAGCACAAGAGGCCTGCCTTATCCTCTGTCCTCTTGCTGGATAAAACGTCCCGAGGAGAAGCAAGTTCAGGCAGATGTTGGCTTACAGTTCCAGGGCATACAGCCCATCTTGGCAGGTGTCCAGGAGGGATGAGGATGGTGGCCATGTTTTCCCTGTAGCCAACCAGCAGTGATGAGTGTTACTGTTCCGCTTAATTTCACCTTCTAATTCAGTACTACACCCTAGTTCATAGGATGGCACTGCCCACACTTAACCTAATCCAAATGGCTCCTCATAGGGATCCCCAGAAGCTGGGCTAATCTTGGTAATTAGAAATGCTCTCACTTCTGTCTGCTAGGTGATTCTGGATCCTGTCAAGTTGAAAATATTAACCATCACTGTCTGCAGATTCCAGTTACATGGCTGGGATAAGGGGAAGAGTTTCATACACACTGCACATTTTGTTAAGGATAGAACATAGTTTGACCTGTTACAAGAGTTGCTCAAATTATCTGTATTTGTAAGTATTTACTGGGATAATAGTGTATAATGCAGAAGTCCGTGGAACTATTTACTCAGTCATCTACGGCAGGAGCCATAGGACTTCCTTAGGGAACAAGGCCTGAGAGTAGCATGAACAGCTCTCCTTGTGGCAAGGCCCTGTGGACAGTTTGCTGCTGGACTCTGGGCATGAGCGCTGGAGCGTGTGTACTACAAGCTCTCCTTGCTCTAGCCATACCGCTGCCCTGAATGAGTCACAGCAGGTCATGATGTTTAATGCTACATAGTTGCATAACTGTTCTGGAAAGAATGGTTTTAACCATAGAGTTTTAAAGAAATTGTATTAATAGATGGTATCAGGAGTTAATGGGAACAGTCGAGGGATGGGGAATGAGTAGAATCATAGAAACCCACAGCTCCCTCATTTCTAATAACTGTGCCAATACCATAAGAAGTTAAGAGAGATGGACGTAAGGACAAGCATAAACTGTGACAGCTATTAAGTTTCCAGGTCATGTTGCTGTAACAGGAATCTTAAAAGGACTGATTAATTAAAACAAACCCAAAGCCAGGTATTGGGGTGAATGCTGGAAGATCAGAGAAGTAGAACCAGCCACAGTTACCTCACTTCACCAATTCCTCAGCTGATCCTGTTTCCTCAGACTGGAAGCCTCTGTGTCCTCATCCAAATGGCTCTCAGCTGACCTGCTTCTTGAAAGCCTAAAAGCTTAACCAGCCTCTCATTCCTCATTCTCACCCCTTAAATACCTTTCTGCTTTCTGCCATCACTTCCTGGAATTAAAGGCATGAGTCACCATGCATGGCTGTTTCCAGTGTGGCCTTGAACTCACAGATCCAGGCAGATCTCTGCCTCTGGAATGCTAGGATTAAAGGCATGTTTGCCACTATTTTCTGGACTCTATACCTAGTGGCTGTTCTGTTCTCTGAACCCAGATAAGTTTATTAGGATGCACAACATTTTGGAGAACACAGTATCACCACGTGTTGCCTATTGGATAAATAGAGTAGTACAAAATGTAGAATGGATTGATTCAGCTTTGGCTGGTGAGTTGATTGTGAGAACCCAGACCCTACCAGATGTAAATACTAACTACAAGAGACAAAATTATCTCTCACCCTGCATGCCGCTGTAACTGCATGTGCTGGCAACTAGGCACACTGTTCTACATGTAGGTGTGCCTAGTCAGAAAATGTCCTTTGTAGCTTGCAAGACTGCTTCTGCTTCTGAAGGTAGAGGGAAAGATCACAAAGGTAATAGCTACCTGTGGATGAGTTGGAGATGGAAGGGGAGCGAAGCAAGAACAAACTGGCAGTTATTGTAACCATTTTAAAACTTAGGAAGTAAAACTAATTGTAAACTCATTCATGCAAACCACTGGAACTGTGAATATAAAGACAGCTTAGGCTATCTGGGGCCACTTGTTTGAATGACAACAGGTGGTCACAATTTCTTCATGGCACCAACTCCACACATCCATTCTGGGTCCAAGAGCCCTTCTGGAGCAATGCTTCCAACAATTTAATTCTCTGAGCACTTAAGAAACTTCACTTTGCAGATGAATAAAAGAGTAATAGAGCAACAGTCTATGAGGTAGACTGAGTGAGTGATAGATGGGCACATAATTTGTATCTGTGCCCATATTTGCTCATGTTTCAGTGACCATGAATTTCATAAAATAGCTTTTTAAACTATTGATCCTACTAGAAGGAGGAACACATCCTTCCAGTAGGTTCAATATTGGATTGATTTCTGGATTCCAATTTTGTATTGGAAATAAATCAATATAATAGTCAATTGACTTCTGGATTTCTATTTTCCCTACTATACTTATGACCTTTGCCTCAGTTAAAAGAAGTAGAAACTTGAGTTGATCTTTCCCCCAACTATAGTAACACATCATGCTTTTCTGGAGCTGTTATTACTATATACTTGAGATATATTTGCATAACTGCTTTGGAAAGAATGATTTTGACCATAAAGTTTTAAAGAAATGTTGGGTGTCTACCTTTCATATTGTATAGTTGTCTCTTATACATGTATCACTATGGTAGAATTAAACTCATAAATTAAATATAGGAAAATAGTAACTAATAACACAGAAATATAAAAATAACATAGCAATAGTGCCAGTATTACTTTCTGAGTACTTTCAGTCCTTTTTCTTGAGTACAATAAGGACTACTTGAACAGAAATTCTGCAGTACTTTGATTTCAGTCTGTTAACTGGAAGGAATGCTCAGCAGTTAGCAGACAGATACAAATACACTGCTGGCAGCAAAGATTCACATCTTCTGTGGGAATGGAGCAGCAAGGCACAGGGTTTCATCGTACTGCACGGAATGGCACGTAGCTTAAAGCTTACAAGTTGTTTGTTTTTCCAGTTAGTGTCTTTCGACCATGTTTAACTGTAGGTAATACAGGCAATTGACCCTCAGAAAACAGAACCACAGATAAACATGAACTGCCATCTAGACCTCTTTAATGACTCATAATATTTACCTTATCTTCCTTTCCTTAGAACCCAGCATGGCATGTTATATACAAGGCATTTAGTTGATACATATTGAATAAAATGAATATGAGGAGCCAGGTGAGATGTTGCATGCTAGTGTCCTAGCCCTTCAGAGGCATAGGCAAGAAGGTGACGAGTCTGAGGCCAGCCTAAGCTACGTAATGAATTACAGACTGTTGCAGACCTCACGGTGAAGGCCTGTCTCAACACCAGGACTCAAGCACAGATGAGAGCACCAAGACTGTGGTAGCGTGCACCAGGTTCAAGGCAGATGGAGTTCCAGTACTTCGAGGGGAAGTGAACACAGCTTCCCACCCCATACGAAGAACCATTCTGCAACTGATCCCCACTGTCAACGGGAAAATCAGTTTTCTCCAGTGGAGTGTCAATGGGAATATCAACCACATTCCAAGGCAGGCCCCAGGCCAGGAGAAGTTGGCCAGCACAAAACAAATGCAATGGTATTTTTAATGGACTTTTTCTTTTGTTTTGCTTGGTTTCTTTATCCTGTCTTATTAAACTGTTTTGATGTTTATTTTTTCTATTTCTGTTGGGTTTTTGTTTGCTGGTTTGTTTTTGTTTCTTGCTTTTGTTTTGAATGAGAGGACAGAGGACATCTGAGGGTGAGCAGCTGAATGGGGAGGATCTGGAAATCTGGGAGGACTTTCAGCATGAGAAAAGTAGAACCAAAATATATTATTTGAAAAAAAAAATTAAGAAATAAATTAAGCTTTCTGCACTTCCCAGGGACATTCATGAGGTGTTTTTCCTGATTCCCATCGTAACTTAAAGGGAAACTTACACACTGTTCAGAGCCCTTGATGTCCTACAGATGAAGGAGGAGTATGTCCTCAAACTCCTTGTCTCAGGAACCCACTTAGGTGGCTCCAAACTTGACTTTCAGATGAAACAACACATCTACAAAAGGAAAAGTGGTGTTATCTACATCATAAATCTGAAGAGGACCTGGGAGAAGCTGTCACTTGCAGCTCAGGCTATTGTTGCCATTGAGAACCCTGCTGATGTCAATGTCATCTCCTCCAGGAACACTGGCCAGCAAGCTGGGCTGAAGTTTGCTGCTGCTACACCTGGCACCTTCACTAACCAGATCCAAACAGCCTTCAGGGAGCCACAGGCTAGTGGTGACTGATCCCAGTGCTGACCACCAGCCCCTCCCAGAGGCATCTTATGTCGACTGCCTACCATTGCTCTGTATAACACAGTCCCTGCTCTCCACTCCATGGACATCGCCATCCCAACAACAAGGGAGCTCACTCAGTGGTCTGATGTGGTGGATGCTGGTCTCAGAAGTACTGTGCACGTGTACACCATCTCCTGTGAGCACCCATGGGAGGTTATGCCTGGTCTTTACTTCTACAGAGACCAGAGGAGATTGAGAAGAAGCAGGCTGCCTCTGAGAAGGCTGTGATCAGAGAAGAATTTCAGCAAATAGACCATGCTAGCTCCTGAGGTCACTGCTGCTCAGCCAGAGGGGGCAGACTGGTCTGAGGGTGTGCAGGTGCCTTCTGTACCCATCCAGAAGTTCTCTACCAAAGACTGGAATGCCCAACTAGCCACTGAGGATGGTCAGCAGCTCCCACCATGCGATGGCTTGGAGCCACAGCTGAGTGGTCCTGAGCTGCTCTGCAGACACCTCAGCAGAGGGAAAATAAAGTTCCTAAAAGCTGCAGCAGGGGCAGGTGGTGGGGAAGGCAGGGTTAAGTTAAAGTAAAGGTGATGGGAGTATGCTTTCTGGGGATATAGCTTAGTGGTAGAGCATAGATCTAGCATGTGTAAAGCCCTAACTCAATCCCAGAACTGCAAAGTAAGTTTGGATATGGATAGGTGAAATGAAATAAAATATGTTGATAAAGTATCATTGATAAGCATATCTAGTCTGATGGGGTACATGAGGTTAGTAATATAAGCTCTGAGCCAGAAAAGAGTTATGACCACAAGGTGGCAGGCGTACACATAAGCTTTCTCGAGGTAATAGTTTGAAAGGTTTACATGGAGAAGTCCTTCATAGCATGGAATGGTCCAAAAGCTAACCCCATGGGAGAAGGAAGCTGGCAAGGGACTCTCAGAAGAATGTCCCTAAGGTATCAAGGCTTGAGGTAGTCATACCCTGGGGCTTATCTGTGGCATGGTGCTAGGCTGTGTGCAGAGATCCCTGGATATGTAGAGCGAGCCATCTATAAGCAGCTGAAATCTGCTTATTTGGGCCATGTCCAAACTATTAGATTGTGAAAACTGATGTTCAGTCCTGGGTAGACTTGGAACTACCTTCTTCAGAGTTTTGTAAGTGTAAGCACTGTAGATGCTAATATGTAGGCACCATATCCAGCTCACTTATGAAAGATAATCTTCAAAAGAGTAGAGAAGTGGATTTATTGGCTTTTACCAAGTAATATTTTATCTTAGTTTCGTCTGGCATACCAACTAGAGCATTATATCATACAATGATACATGTTTACACCTGTGTTCAGTTACCATACAATGATACATGTTTATACCTCTGTTTGTTTACCTGTCATACAATAATACATGTTTACACCTCTGTTTACTTATACAGTAATACATGTTTACACCTCTGTTCACTATCATTCAATGATACATGTTTACACCTCTGTTCACTTATCATACAATGATATATGTTTACACCTCTGTTCACTTATCATACAATGATCAATCTCTATAGATTAAAAAATAAACTATAGATCTATAAAATTGATTATGAAGTAAACTCACTTTTGTTAGTATAGAGAGAAGAATATTAAATGGACAATTAAAAATGAATTAAACTCTCTGAAGAAAAATAAGTCATTATTACAGTTTCCTAAATTACTACCATTTTCATTAGAAAAATTAGTCTTGCTAATTTTAACAAACACTTAGTTTATAGTTATCTCTGTGTAAACAGTGTTTGTTTACACAGGGATAGTGATATTTATGATGTTTGATATTATCAGCATGGTAGGTGTAAGTTTACACTTGTTTTTATCTCCTTCCCAAAGGAAGCTACATCTTACCTTAAACACCAGGAATGCACCTGATAAGTATATCATAGGTTTCTATGGATACTTGCACATGAGGGCAACCCCAAAGTCCTGTCCAGTCCCTGCATCCATCTGTCATGGGTGTAGGTGTTTGGGGATATGATGTTGCCTCTGCAGTACAGTTGTACTTGGCTTCCTCAACCATGAAGCTTCTGGACTGAATGAAGAAGAATGTCTATGTTTCCTCATTCCTGATAGACAGATTTAAGAGGACAGGATGAGCACATTACAGACACCCTGACAAATGGAAGGCATAGTAGATGTGCTATGGTCCTGAGAGTGAAGAGTCCTGATGTCTGGGGGTGGCTTCTCTTGTGCTCACTCTCAGATCACTGGGCGTACTCTGGAGAAAGCAGTTCCTTTCCATTGTCCTGCATGGCTGCACCCCAAGCAGCTGGCGGAATTCTCTTACTTGGGTACTATGCAGTTTGCTTTCTTACTCTCTGCCTAGAGGAAGTTGGCAGACCAAGCGTTGGTCCCCCAGAAATTCACTGGTTTCTTATCTGTCCAGGGACATCGAGTCTCATATGTTCACAGTTCTCTTAGGGACGTAATTCTTGGATCTGACTCTAGACTCAGTGGGCGCTTCATTGAAACAATTTGATTTCTATAGACGGGAACACTTTCTGACATTTGCCCTTAACTATTTTATTTTGTTAATAAACGTTTTAAGGTGCCGGATTCTTGCCTTGATATTTGCCCTGAGGCACCGTCTTGTACAGAGTGTTTTTAATGTGTAAACAAAGCATCTTCAATCTTGTCTGTGAAATGGATCAGATTTTACTGTGACCTTTCCCTCTTTTTATTTCTCAATTGTGTAGGGTCTACAGAAGATTTTCTCTAATATTACAAGGCCTCGGATTTTTATAGTTTACCTGTTGTATTTCATGTCTTATTGCAGGCTATTTTCTGAAGTCCTTGCTAATACTTTTTTAAATTTCCAGTTTCTCCATCTAGAATCTAAACTTGTGAAGCCTAGTCTGGACAAGGCCTGTCTCCCCGTAGAGCATTTCATACAGTGGTTTTCTGCTTTGTGTTGTGGATCATTTCTGTCCTGGTTACAGCATCCACTGTAACAGAAGTCAGTACCCTGTGATTTAGATATGTTCTGGTAACACCCCATTCCCAGCCAGCTTCTGAATGACCACAATAGGTTTTAAAGTATTACAAGTTATCCTTTTAATCACAGTGACTTCAGATGTCAAAGATTAGGTTTTTGTACTTTGGCATGCCTAATGCAGATCAGCCAATGCCCTCTCTTCCACATAGTCATTCAGAGATGTAAGCTAGCAGATTTTCATCTAGACTCTCATTCCTCATCAAGGCAAAAGTACATTTTTTGGCCCAAAGTAATAGATGCAATTGCTACTCATAGCCTAATAGACAGACAGGACTACAAAGCAAGGCTCTGTCTCCAAAGGAAAAAGAAAACAAAGTATATAAAGTTAAGAGAATTCTAAATACCTAATTGAGCCTGTAATGTAACTCTTAAATCATTAAATGAAGAATTATAATACTCCATTTTCTCACACTCAGATATGATTTTAAGCATTAATTGATAGGTCCAGTAATGGTTTCTTTGATATTCTGTTATTTGTTCATTATAGTCTGAGACCATGAGAATTAATAGATTAAAAATTAGTGCAAAATAAATATTGGATGCAAGAATAATTTTAATGAGCTGCCATCAGTGTATTTTACATGTAGCATTTATTTATTTTATGAAATGATCCTATGAGGTAATAAAATTTGCTCATTTTAAAGCTGGTATTCTGATAGTCAGAGGTTCACCTGACCTGAACCCATATAACAGAGCAGAATGTAAAGGCTTTTCAGAGTCTCACGGTCTACAGTCCAAGAGGCCTAGTCTCTGTTATACTGGTCTCTCTGCCACACTGAACCTCAGCAAACACCACCTTTTTGATTACCGTTCTACTTGTTTGTTACTGTGAGTTTTTGGGTTTTGGTTTTTGCCATACATGGCACCAATTTACCAAAATGGATCCTTTAATGCAATGCTGTAATTAAGAGTGAAGGATTCAGAAGGAACAAGGAAGGTACGCAGTCTCTCATTGTGGCACTGGTGATGTGTTTTAGTGTGAGATTCTGTAACTAATAGTACTTCTCACTCTAGCTGTGCACCTTTGGCTCCTGAGTTCCTTTCTGTTCCCTTCGACTGGCCAGGTAGATAACCCAGGCACTGGGCTCACAGCCTAGATCCACAACAGCACCGTGTGAACAGGCAAGTCACTGTGTAATTCTGTCTTTCTTTCATAACATGTTAATAGAAGGAAAAGACCTTATGCAATCAGTGTTTGTAGACTGCTTGGAAATATTGTGTGTACAGTGAACAATCAGTGTGTCACCACAGACATGTCACCTTTATCAACACTCCAGTTGTTTCTGAGGCACGGTAGAAAGATGGAAAGACTGGCATACACTAGAAGTAAGCCCTCACCCAGGAGTCTGGCTGGATTTCAGCACAGGACAGGAGAGATGGTTCAGTGCTTAAGAAGCCTCACTTTTCTTGCAGAGGATCCAGGTTAGGTTCTCAGCACCAATACATGGTGTCTTGTGTGCTGCACACACACACACACACACACACACACACACACACACACACACACACACACACAATTCCATCACAATTACTAACACTGACGGCTGTCACCTTTCTCATCTGAAATCTGCAATTGCTGCTGATCTCACCAGAAACTCTTATGCAACCTACCGGCTCCTGGTTTTACTTTGTCAGGTTATCACCTTCAGAGTCACCCACTTTATTTCATGAATAGATATTAAAGAGCTTTTGATGTGTATATTCTTCATCTCACTGATAAAGTAACTTAGCAATAAAATGTGTCATATAATAAATACACTATAGCCCTGGGAATTAGAACCAAATTTACATCCAAAACTACAGAGAGGGAAAACTCAAATGAATCTTGGACAATTATAAAATGATAAAGACAAACTTCCTACATTAAAGTTTAGTGAAGTTTCTAAGACAATTATCTTAGCACTTCTGAAATCAGTGTATTAAAGGATACATTGTAACCTACAACAAAGCCTAGCAGGGATGCCTTTGTAATTGTTACAGTAAGAGTTTCCTCTCTCGCTCTCGCTCTAGCTCTCTGTGTGTGTGTGTGTATGTGTGTGTGTGTGTGTGTGTGTGTGTGTGTGTGTGTGTGTGTAATATTCTAGTCAGTACTTTAAAACATCACAATATTGGTGTTTAGTCTCTCATTTTTATATATCTTAGATTAAAAAAAACCTTTTTGAGCTATTATAAAATTTGTAAAAAGTAACATTACTGGACATTTTTCTAGAATGTAGTTGAACTTAAAATAGCATTTCAAGTGAAACCTGCCACAAACATTTGCACTGTGAATTAGACTAGTGAGCTTCACTGGATCTTAGTCTCTTTGTTATAAAATCTTTAATGTGGAGGTATTCATTCCCAAGTTAGCTAAGCGAATCAGAGGCCGTTTGTTTCATTTCCTGCATGTTATAGAACTCAACCACTGTTATCCTTCTTCCTTGTTCTATCAGTTTTACTTTTGGCTCTCATCACAAACTGCAGCACTTATGAAATAGTATTTCTTTCATGAGAATGGACAATGTTTGTATGGGTCTCTGACTATATTTTCACTCTACAGTAGAAATGAAGATAATGCCCATGGTAGGGTGCATGCCTGTAACCTATCCCTGAGGATGCACAAGCAGGAAGACAGTGCATTATGGCCAGTGTATTAGGAATTGAGTTCCAGTCACCAGAGTTTAATCTGCTCAAAAAGTTTGCAGAGATTGGGAAAAACAAGGTCTTCTTGAAACCATATTTGAATTATTTTATTCTTTCTAATCATATTGTGAATTTGAAACCTTTTATAACATAATATTTAAAATAGTGTTGTTGTTTTTTTTGTGTGTGTAGTTAGAGTTTTCCTGCCTGGCCCACAGTCAGGACAAATCTCTCTCACCCACCAGGCCCATAGACGCTCAGACCCAACCAAGTAAACATACAGAAACTTACATTGTTTACAAACTTCATGGCCGTGGCAGGCTTCTTATTATCTACTTCTTCTATCTTAAATTAACCCATTTCTATTAATCTATACTTTGCCACATGGCTTGTGGCTTACCAGTGTTTTTACATGTTGCTTGTCATGGCAGCAGCTTGTCATGTCTCCACAGAGCCTTCTGCTTCCCACCATTCTCCTCCTCCTTGTCCCGCCTACCCTATCCTTCCTGCCTGGCTACTGGCCAATCAGCACTTTATTTATTTTAACCAATCAGAGCAACACATTTGACATAAGAACATCCCACAGCACTTCCCCTTTTCTTTTTTTCAAAAAGCAAGGTTTTAACTTTTATATAGTAAAATTTTAGATATTATGGTAGACTATCATATACATTAGTAAACAAATTTAGAAAAATAGCAGCCTTAGATAATTTGCAGTGTAATTTGCACTGTTATGAATTCTTATATGTTGATACAAATATAAACTTTTTATATTCCTATTTAAGATAATTTGTATATTGATACAAATACAGAACTATGTTTATTATATTGTACACATATTTTTACTCTTATTTGAAATATTTGTATATTGATACAAATGTAAATTTATATCTGTCATACTGTATGTATGTTCTACTTCTGTTTAAGATATTCTGTATACTGATATATATTTAGGATTATTATCATATTGCATATTGCACTATACAGTCCTACCTCTGTTAAAGATATTTTGTGTATTGTCACAATTTAAAGTCATTGTCCTTTTACTGTACATCTGCTTACAGACTGTTTGCCTTATTTATAGGAAGCCTCAGTCCTTAGGTTGTTTAGGTAGACAAGACTTATAGAGTTATTGTCACCTATGCTTGTCATCTCTATAATTATGTTAGTTAGGTTATCCAGATTTATAATACATAGGTCAGATGGACAGGTAATCTTCAAACACTTCATGGACCTAGAGAACATGGCATTTAAATAACTTAGAATTCTGTTGATGTGAGACACAATTGCTCCTGGCAGCACCAGTTTGATCCCAAGAGAATGTTGGGCTTCTAAGACATTTCCATTTGGAGGTTTGTCTTCTTGGCACAAAATAGCCTACTGGGCAAAGAACTGCCCTTGCCTCAACTGCTGACAGTACAAATGCTGTCCTTTCTGGACAAGCGGGACACAAGGAAAGTGACCACTGTACTTTGCCAAAACAAGGTAAGATGGTCTTTCAGAATTCCTGCTTCTGAAAATGGTCTGTCAGGTACTCTAGGCCTGTAGACAATTTGAATGCACCAACGATGCTGAGAAACATTAGGTGACTATCCAGGCTGCCAGCTGTCTCTCTGTCTACTCTTGCAAGACTCCCGAAAGTTGCTTGCATCCTTCTCCCATTTCTCAGGTATTATTATATTCCTTCTCAGGTCTTTGATGAGGTTGAAGACTAGCAGTTATAGTTACAACTTAGTATATATACATATATAATATCTTAGATAGAATATATTAAGTATTAGACTCAGGTTCTTTAGGATAGGACACTTTTTTTGGAATGATGTTTGTAACATGCCACCTACCCACACTCAGACTTCCCTGGATTTTAGTATGTGTTTTTTGCTTGATATTGTTTGCATTTATTGTAATTCCAGCATATCTAGGTCATTATCCCTCATTACTCCTGGAAAATATTTGATAACCATTTCTTTGTATATAGTCTTGTATTAGGTTAGAGCCTTATTATTTAGACAAAAGGGGGAGATGTAGTGGGTAGCCATCCCAGCATTGGCCTAGAAGTTCCAACCCCCATTGAGGCTTCAGTAATGGTCACTCCCACAAGGCAGGGCTGAGGGAGGAAGTGGAAGACCCAGGATCGAGAGGAGAGGTCCACTTGGTTCTGGGACCCAGGGACGCTGGAGGTAGACCGAGCAGAGTTCTCCAGAGAACACCGCCAGACTGCGCCATACCTTTGCCAGACCCTACAACCTATCCCTTCATTTGTAAGTTACCCCACAAAATAAACCTCCCTTTTAACTACGTGGAGTGGCCTTAATAATTTCACCAATATTTTTGGTGTTTATTTGTTTTTGTTTTGTTTGGTTTTTGGTTTTTTTGTTTTTGTTTTGTTTTTGTTTGTTTGTTTGTTTTTTTGTCTTTTAGAGACAGCGTTGCTCTGTGTAGCATTGTGCCTTTCCTGGAACTCACTTTGTAGAACAGACTGGCCTAGAAGTGGTTTTTGTTGTTGTTGTTGTTTTAAATATTCCTTTTGTAGCATGAGGTTGGAATTCAGACAGGCGTAGCTTTATGAAAGCCCTGAGCCATCTCTGTGCGGGTTTACCCATCACCTGCATTGCAGAAGGCCTTCTTCCTCTGTCCAGTTTACCTGCAAAGAACATTTAATATCAGATCCTCTTAGCAAAATTATAAATATGTAATGCAAAAGTGTTACTATAGGCATTGTGCAGTAGGATAAGTCTCCAGAATTAGTTTTACATGAAAATGTACTCATCATTTCCCTCCTTCTGCAGAGAGCGTAGATAACTTGTGTGTGTCCTGCCATGGACCATGTGGAACACTGTCTTTTGCTGTCTGTCTTACAACAATGCATGCTGCAGTTGGCAAGACTCTCTTCATTTAGAAGCGTGAATAGTGTTCTGTCACATGGATATACTTCATGTATCCACTCACCCGTTGGCGTCTTGGTTCTTTCCAGATCTTGTTACTTTAAACAATGTGAAAGTTAAAACAGTAATGTGGCTACCCCTTTCAGTTGCTGCTTTTGATAACTAAATATGACCAGAATGGATTGGTTGGGCCAAATGGTAACGTAAGAAAATTAGTGACCTCTACTGCCCTCAGTGTTCACCACTCTACATTGCCACTCCTTACCCTTGACAGCTCCCTTTGCAATTTTTGATGATAGCTCCCCTCACATGGTGATCTCATTGTCTGCATTTTTAAGAGTCGTTTTTCCTGCTGATTAGACCTGTGAGACACTTGTCATACATCCTTTGGCCTTTTTATAAGTCTTCTTTGTGTAAACTGCTCTTAATTCCTTTCCAGATTTTTATAAGGTTATCTGGTATTTTCTTTGTTTTTGTTTGTTTGTTGTTTATGTTTTTGTTTGTTTATTTGTTTTCTTACTGTAGAATTCTGCATTTATTTGGCACACAGGATTTCTTCTCAGGTCTGTGGTTAGTAAAAGTACTCTCCTGGTCTGAAGATGGCCTTTTCATTTTGTTTATTGTTTACTCTGCTGGGAAGGAGCTTTTTAGTTTGAGGTAATTGCACTTGCCTTGTTTTGCCTTTGTTGACTTTTTATATCTTAAAATAATCATTGTTAAATACAAATATTAAATTCTCAGCTCCTTGATTGACACATTTTGGACTCAGTGATGTTTTGAGAGTTTTCCCTATAGTTGAATAAAATGCTATGAATGAAATTTGTAGCTCCCAAACAGTTGAGGAAAAGCATTCTTTGGCTGCTAACAAACAGCTGGAGCCTTCTTACTGACATGGGAGGCTGATAGCCCTTAGTGAGTCATCATGGTGTCAAGAATCTCATTGTAAACACAACTGTTCTTATATTACCAGACTTGTGAGGCAAGAGTTGAAGATATTTGTGAGCATGAGGGACAGGACAGGGGTTTGCAGAATAAATTGCCATATAGTGTGTGCAATATATGATGATTCAGTCAGAGCTGTGAACCCTCAGTGTGTGCTGTACTGGGTATACCACAGGTGAAGGCCACTCTTACATTGATGACCAGTGATCCCTGGAATGTATACTTGACAACTGATGTGAAATGTGCTGAGTACCCTAAAAATAGCCCCATAAATAATTTATAGAATGTATTCTTAAAGCTTATTTACTGAGAATAGGATTTTCCACTTAACAAGACATACCAGAAATCATATTTAGGCATTAGTTTATAAAGGGTTAATATTTTAGACCAGTATCTTTAGCTTATTGCTCTATGCATGCCATTATCATTACGGTAGCTGTAACCTATGTGCACAGCTGAGTTCCTGTTCCCATCACCTCCTTTAAATGCAATGTCTGTCTTTAGATATGGGTGCTACTGCCTTCCTGTGCATATGCTCCTTAAAATGCACTTAGTAACCCATTGAGATTCGATGTGTTTATTACTGATGAGCACTATCCATGGGAAATTCTTCCTCAAATTAGTTGAAGTTTTTATTTGTAATACAATAAAAAGGGAAAGTTTTATTCAAATAAGGGCATTTTGCCAGCCTTTCCTTTAAGATGTATGGTAATAGTTTTGTGGCTATTTAAATGGCTGAGAGGTAAGTGCTTATTTTAAAATGTTTTACATATATTTCTTTTTTAATATCCTATTATGGGTAAAAGTGAGACAGGCCTCAAATCCAGGTTGTTATAATATTCTAATGGCCCTGAATGGATCACTATTTCATGTAAACAAGCAGGGCTAAGCTTCACCAAAGCCATTGCATCAGACAAATCTATTTGCCTAACGTCTGCTTTACATTTTTAAAGTAGAACATTGATTTTCAGACCTTTGTTAACGTCTCACCCTTCGCTTAAGCCATGTCACTCACAAGTACAACTGCAGAACAAGTAAAGCTACTGTAACAAACGAAGGGAGAACGTGAGTGACCATCACCCTGTTGTATTTTATCCTCCTTTTTCCATAGCTCCAGCACCAGAGCTCAATTTTTAAGGGTAATTGAATGAAAAAAAATATAACAAGTACGTCCAATGACGATCTGTTCAGGCTGTAGTCATGCTACCAGATAACTGTCCATATGGTAGCCTAATAATAACCCTGAGTCAGTCACTGTCCTGGCTTCCGATCTGGACCTCCTCCTTATGACATTTCTCACTCAGGAATGTCACTTCCTTGCCTGCCACCTCGCCCACCCTTGCAATCTCTGCATACGCACATGCAGACACACGGGCAGAGACATTTCCCACTCGTGATCATTGTCGGTTTCTTAAACAAAACCTATGGTGGTGAAGACCAAATCAGGAATCAGTTTTAGATCATAAAACCTGATTGTTTCTCTCTTTCCTCGCTGAGCAGTCTCCTCTCCCCATGAGCATGCCTGTTCCATTTCTGGACACCACTCACACAGTCCTTTTGTTGAATGGACTGATTCTGTGTAACCAAGTAGGACCGCAGAAGACTCAGGCTCATTTCCCTAAAGCCAAGGAGACCAACCCAGCCTTTAAATAACCAACATTTAAATGGTATATAATGAATTAATTCAGGCTCTTCTCCCTCATAATTTTCATCCCAGTGGTAATATTTAGCTGCATAGATCAAAGAATTAAATTTCTTTGAACTCTATTAATAACATCAATTAAGTAAATATCTTTTTTGTGGATTTGTTATTTTATTTTATTTTTTTACAATTTTTTTATTTTATACTTTAGTTTAATTTTACATATCAGACATGGGTTCCCCTATCCTACCCCCTCCTGCCCCCGCCTCCCCCCCCAGCCCACCCTCCATTCCCATCTCCTCCAGGGCAAAGACTCCTCTGGGGATTCAGCTCAACCTGGTAGATTCAGTCCAGGCAGGTCCAGTCCCATCCTCCCAGGCTTAGCAAAGTGTCCCTGCATAGGCCCCAGGTTCTAAACAGCCAACTCATGCACTAAGGACAGGTGCAGATCCCACTGCCTGGGGCCCTCACAAATAGTTCAAGCTATTCGATTCTCTCACTTATCCAGAAGGCCTGATCCAGTTGGGTGCTCCTCAGCTTTTGGTTCATAGTTCATGTGTTTCCATTAGTTTGACTATTTGTCCCTGTGCTTTTCTAATCTTGGCCTCAACAATTCACACTCTTACAGTCCCTCCTCTTTCTTGCCAATTGGACTCCTGAAGCTCCACTTGGGGCCTGGCCGAGGAACTCTATATCCACTTCCATCAGTCATTGGATGAGAGTTCTAGCAAAACAGTTAGGGTGTTTGGCCATCTGATCACCAGACTAGGTTAGATCAGGCTTTTTCTCGACCGTTGCCAGTAGTCTACAGTAGAAGTATCTTTATGGATTTCTGGGGACCTCTAGAAGAAAATGCCAGAAAATGGAAAGATCTCCCATGTTCATGGATAGGCAGGATTAACATAGTAAAACTGGCAATCTTACCAAAAGCAATCTACAGATTCAATGCAAACCCCATCAAAATACCAACACAATTCTTCACAGATCTGGAAAGATAATACTCAACTTCATACTGAAAAACAAAAAACCCACGATAGCCAAAAGAATCATGTACAATAAAACAATCTCTGGAGGCGTCACAATCCCTGACCTCAAGCTGTACTATAGAGCTACAGTAATAAAAACAGCTTGGTAATAGCATAAAAACCAACATGTGGACCAATGGAATCAAACTGAAGACCCTGACATTAATCCGCACACCTATGAACATATAATTTTTGACAAAGAAGCCAAAACTGTACAATGGAAAAAAGAAAGCATCTTCAACAAATGGTGCTGGCACAACTGGATGTCAACGTGTAGAAGGCTGCAAATTAAGTAAATATCTTTATAAATACTATACATTTGGATGGCTGTCTTCTACTGACACTATCTTAGATGTAGATAATGTCCTGTTATCAGAGACCAGACTACCACTGATGGAGTGTGTGTGTGTGTGTGTGTGTGTGTGTGTGTGTGTGTGTATGTGTGTGTTTTCAAGACAGGGTTTCTCTGTCTAGCCCTGGCTGTCCTAGAACTCACTCTCTAGATAAAACTGGCCTCAAACTCACATAACTCTGCCTACCCCTGCCTCTTGAGTGCTGGGATTAAAGGTCTGTGCCATCACCTCCTGGCTGAACAAGGCAGTTTTTAATTGCAAATAAATAGCAGTCACTAAATAACATGATATTAAGTATTCTTTTATCTACTAACTTGAATTAAGTTGGGCAATTGTGTTAGCTCCATTGCTGGACGTGTAAGTTCATAGATGGGTGGTGATAGCTGCTTTATCTCTGCTAAGAGGCGACATATCTAAAAAGCAGCAAGCCTAAGCCTTATTATCTGATGGGCCAATGCCATGACTTCCACACCAGGACATAAAACCAGATTTGTCTTGTAACTAGTCATCTTGTTTATACTAATAAACTTCTGATGGATGTGTATGTATCCAAGTTGAGAAAACAAAATGCTTAATATATAAAAATGTATATTGAATGGATACAGTTAATTAGGGATAGACTTTGAGTGCCTTGGTATTAAACAAATGAAGACCTTTTTTAGAAAGTATATGCTCTGTAGATATCTTGGTTAAAGTAAAATTCAGTAGCTGTCATACATAGGAATGTTTTTCACATTGTGACAGCTGTGCAGACCCATGACTTTTGATTTTCTATACAAAATGCATTTCCTACTAAATTGATGCTATTATAGCCATTTTGTATGCACTGAACACCTTTCCTGACAGTCCTTTAAATTCTTATTATTAAACAAATGATATTTAGGGAGCACTTGGGTTTACGTAAGGGTTATTTCATTTTGAGCACAACAAAGTTGAGTGGCACACAAAAATACTACACAAAGAAGCCAGCTTCTTAAAAAATGTCTCTGGATATAAATATATTTTCTTTGAGTTGATTCATTTTGGGAGCAAGAGTAAGCTGATAGAAACACACTCTCAGGCAACTGGATACATTCCACTTTCCAGTTCATTACAAAAATGGACAAACCATGCACAGAAACTTAAGACTCTTCATCTGCCTGTGACTTCTTAGAGACAACACACTTGGCTAGCATGGGCTAATAGTTCTTAAATCTGAAGGGTGTTGATGTTGATGGACTGAAAAGTAATGTTTTCAAAAGCAGACTTTTGGGGGCTGGAGACATGGCCCAGAGGTTAGGAGTTCTTAATGCTCCAGCAGGGGACCTGAGTTCACCTCCCACTGCTTTAGTCAAGCAGCTCATAATTACTGCCTGCAACTCCAGATTCAGGGGATCAGGTACCCCTGGTCTCTGGGGACGACTGCATTCAATTGTACATAGTCATACCCATGCAAGTATGAATGTGTGTGTGTACACATGTACACACTCACACACACACACGATTTAAAAATAACAGATATTATTAAAAGAGTGTTTTGAAACAATATCAGATGGTTTTGTTTTCAGTTTTTAAAGGAAAACAATGGCAGTCCTACTCTTAGTGTAGAAAAAGGACCTGGCCTCTCGAAATTCTACCTTTGCTGTGTGAATATGAAGGGCAGATCTATGCTAATCTATTAGGTCTGTAGTCCAGAGAGCATTACCAGAGTCAGAAATGTAAACGACTCCTGCAATCCAATGCTGTAATAATATAGCTTACTTTTATAATATTCTTATTCTGAAAAGTGTATGCATAAATAATAGCCTAAAATTCCTTTGTAGAGAATGTAACTGTGAAGTGGGTAACATTCAAGTGAATATTTGAATTGTCCTGTTCAGTACAAGCTATCAGTATTTAAAACATAACTTAATGTCATTTTAAAATCCAGAGAGAACAAGTGTGATCTGCATTTAATGTGCAGTGGCCTGTGGTACACATTCATGCTATTGACAGCCATGTTCATGTACTATAACTATGATCCTTTATATATATTTATATATTCCATTATAGACAAAATGTTAATGCTAATAGATGAATATAAAGAGCAATTTTGTCTTATCACTTAGGCAACAGGAAAGGTTATGAAATATGAAAGTAATTCATCAAGTATTCCTAACTATGTTATATCACTATAGTAGCTGGAAGAATTAATGACACGACACATTGGTAATTTTCTTTTCCTCCAGAATCACCATGCTTTACAAGTTCATTTTTATTTAAAACTTAGCGTTCAGGCCATCTGTTTTAGGTTACCCTAGAGTTCCTCCTAATGTGCACAGCCAGCAGTCAAGTTCAGAAAGGGAACTGGAAACAGGTCATAGGAGGAGCTACCCAGGTAAAGTAATGCCACGGTTCCATGGCTTATCCAGGACACATTCTCCGTGGTAGCAACAGCCACGGTCATGTGGGCTCACAGGATTCTTTCATTCATCACTCAGCAGTCCCATAGACTCTCCAGCATCTACTCCTTTCTGTGGTTCCTTCTGGACAACGAATAAAGGGATCAAATCGGAGGAGGCCTGAGTGTGATGTATTGCAGTTGTGCAGAACTAGTCATGGGGCCCCGCTTAAATTCCTAGTAGATGGCAAATATAGTCCAAGTCTTGCTCAGGGAGGAGATGCACATACCGGTAATATGTCACTCACTCACTCACTTACTTGCATAAAAATACACTGGTCTGGAATTTAGAATTAGCAATTTTGTATGCATCATAGTCTTCATGAAAAATGTGAGTGCTGAGTTTATCAGACAAGAAATACAAGGCTTCTAAAAGAAAAAAAATGATGTTGAATATATGGACACAATGTGGCAACGAAGATAAGAATGGCCATTTCATCCCTGGGTTTAGAGCAAAAGAAATTATTTAGATATTTTAGGATTATGTCTAAAAGAAAAATACATTTCTGAGAAAAATCTGTTGTGGAAAACCAAAAGAATTTATATTGTTAAAAATTTTAATCAATTTAATACAATTTGCATTTGGGTCAATTAGTGAAAATTCTGGCTCATAAAGCCTTAGAAAGTAAACATTCTGTTGTGCATTACCATAAGAATTGGTCCCTTAGAAGGATATCATATGGAACACGGACAGCTTTACACTGAACACTGGCATTCAAAGGCACATCTATGCGGTGTGGTCAATCCTATGTACATGATTTTCAACTGTGCTAATGCATACTACTCATGGTACTGTTGGAATTATACATACCTTTCTGGAATATTCTCGATTTCTGCTGTGTACTGTGTAAATAACACTACCCCTTACATAAAATATGGTTAGATTTGGCTTGGTTTGGTTTGGGTTTTGCCTCTGGGATTTGTCAGTCTTTCCTGTTATACTCGCCTTTGGCATTCAATATCAGAGCTGTAAGATCCCTAATGACCTGGCATAACCTGACTTGGTTATTGTTTACGTTTGTCTTGCTTCTTGTTAAGGAGACTAGCAACATCTTCTCTTTCAGGGCTATAGGTGGACTAATAGCCCATCTACTAATGATGGTGACTCAGTGCTAACAAACAGACATCTAAAGGATTGAAATGAAGAAAACTGAGCATTTTACCATAACAAATACAATGTCATAGTTACAAGTTATTATTAATATGACAATATGTCACACTTTAGTTTAAATCATAAAAAAATCATTTTGAACACAGAATGTTTTTAGTGTAAACATGAGATACATAGTATTTTGAAATTGTCTTTGTGTTATAAGTCTTTATCTTAATGCCATCTTAGGATGATAGAAACAAAGGGCGTGTGTGTGTGTGTGTGTGTGTGTGTGTGTGTGTGTGTGTGTGCGTGTGTGACTAAGAACACAGAGACTCTTTTCAGCTGTGTCTTTGCTACTACCCTATTCTTGGCTGTCCTTTTCCTTGTAAATTAAAATAGATGAAGGCTGTCGAGCCAAGTCCATGATGGAGGCTAATTTAATATGATATAATTGATGAACTCTAAATTGCCCCCTTTCCTTTTTGAAACACACGGAATATAGTATAAAGTACCATACAGAGCATTTTGACTTAGGCTCTTTGTTACACTGACTGTTATGGAAAAAGTCATTGTAGTGATTAAGAAACTGGAATTAACTGCTTATGGAGACTTTTGCAGTTTTTTTTTTTTAATTTGGCTATACAATAATCAAAGAAATGGGCCTTGCTTTGTTTTAAAACAAAGCACATAAATAAAAGAGAAATAACTGTAACCTGGAATAGGGGTCAGCAGGCTTAAAACTTGGGTCCTAATACAGTATTTAAAGGGCATGAAGACAACTCTAAAAGGGAAAAATCAATTGAAAAGTCCATTTCTATTGCTGGATATTAATCACCATGGTTTTGATGGGCTTTGTGGAATATGAGTGATTCTGAACCATGCCACATGCACAGAGGAACCGAAAAGAAAGAAGGGACTGTTGAAGTCCTCAGTGTGATGTTGACTAGGCAGATGAAACATTGATAGAGTCCGTTCAGATTTGGGAGATGCCACAGTTGTTAAAAGTATCAAAACAAAATCGGCAGTTATTGAGAAATGACATTCCTAGATGAATTGTTTTTCTGTGCCTTTTCCATTAGTTAATTATGAAATGATCTTTAACACTACTTATGCATAGAATTGTGATTCATGGTCACATAATCTTTTCAGAATACCTCTTTGTGTGTGTGTGTGTGTGTGTGTGTGTGTGTGTGTGTGTGTGCGCGTGTGTGTTGCCTTCATCAGTGTTTGTGCAGCATATGTGACCTAGCCCACAAGACCAGAACTGAGCATCGTGTTCCCTGGAACTGCTATTGTGGATGATTTCAAGCTGCCATGTGAGTGATAATGAACCAAGGTCCACTGCCAAGCCACCCGTAGCCCCTGGGATATTAACAACAAGGAACAAGGAGCACTGTCAGGACTATTTCCTTTTCTAGCCCCATGATCATAACTTTTCCTGTGTGGTGAAGGAGTCGGGTTATCACAGGTCTGGTGTTTTTGAGATTAGTGCCACACAAGCTTCTATCTGAGAAAATTCCCACTGCTGTGGGCCGTTAGTGAGTAAATACAGAAATGCAAAACTGACCAACAAAGGGAGGTACATTTGGGTAGAAAGAATATTAGACAGAGGACGAGAAGGGGTGTGGCGTAAGGATGTCCTCTGCATTGGGCATGGCCTTTGCACTCTTGTACGGACTGCAGTTGTGGCTCCCTACACATGATCTGCACCTGATTGGGCCCAATAACATTTCAACGCGGATCAGGAATGGGCCCATGAGGACCGTCCTGCATCGAGGGAATTTGGCAGCGTTAATGGTTGTTGGAGGAAGTTTATGACATTTCTTCAGTACTATAGTCACTGTTAAGTTGTCTTTGCTCAAGTAAATGATTCCCCACTCATGCTTAGGCAAGACGTTCTAATTAAACTCAGCTGGGCTTACAAAAAGAAGACATGGTTAGGAAAGATATGTTGGGAAGCAAGAATCCGCAAGAGAGAGAAGAGGATGAGTGAAATAAGGCCAAGGATGACTAAGACTCATATAAATGCATGAAAATAGAAAACCATTTCAAAGGGTTGTCCTAATGGTATTCACCATTCATTTTGACATTTCATAGACCTTGTAATTGAGATGCTAGTGTTCTACTGAAATCATGATCCAAAGTGGCATTACCGTGCTGCAAATGACTTATATTCGGTGAGCGACAAGTTAGGAAAATACAGTTTTAACCTACGCACCAAGCATTACACAGCTACCCAGTGTGAACAGAACTGTAAATCCACCATAGGCCATATATTGTTTTTTTTGGCATTTGCTTCTTTATATTTCATTTTGTTTACAATGCAAAAGTAAATTGTCTTGAATCACATGGGCAAGAAAGCCTCTTGGTGGGCGTCCACCACCAAGTACTGCTGACATACTGGGAAGAACATTAGTTTCTCCTACACCTTGCTAATTCAGACTTAACCAAGAAAAGAGAACCAATATCTTCCTTGCAGATATTTATATGCTATTAGGATTATAAAAAGTTTGAAGCCAAAATATTAAAACATTATAGAATAATTGCTAAGAAATGGAAATTTATTTCACGTTGGACACACTCAGTAAAGAAGATACACAATAAGAAGGTGTTGCCTGGGTTAATTTTCTCATTATTTTAGCCACATGGTTGACAGGAAGCATCTTAAGGAATACAGGGTTCATTTTGACTCACAGTTTGAAGATATAGTATAGTACAGTTAGGAAGGCATGCAGTGGAACCAGCTTCCAGCCAAAGTGTTGGGAACATGAGGTTGCCTGACAGCATGTCAGCAGATCAGGATGCAGAGAAGTGAGTTCCAGTGTAGCTGGATACCTTCTCTCCAGCCCCCGGCAAGCCCTGTTAGTTCGACAACCCACTTATAAAATAAACACACAGACACTTATATTCTTTAAACTGCTTGGCCTACCAATGTCTCGCTCTTTCTCTTATATTCATCCCATTTCTATTAATGTATACTTTGCCAAGTGGCTCGGGGTTTATTGGTACCTTACATCTTCCCTGTCCTGGCGGCTGCTGGCAGTGTCCCCCTCTCCCTTCCTGTCCTCTCAATTCTCCTCTCTGTTAGTCCTGCCTGTACTTCCTGCCTGGCTACTGGCCAATCAGTCAATCATCCACAGCATTCCAGTGCTTGGACTTGCTCCATCCCCCCTTTTTCATTCTGTCCAACATACAGATGACAGGGTGGTGCTGTTCACATTCAGATGACTTGCCCTCACCTAATCTTCTGAAGTGCCCTCCTAAAGACACCTACAGTTGTACCCCAATCTCCCAAGTGAGTCCAGCTGTCACTCCAGGACAGAACAAGGTTGAGAGGCCGGGAGCACTGAGATCAAGTCACATACAGACTGTCAAAGGTCAGAAACAAAGTTGAGAGGAGGAGGATGCAGGATGTTTGGAAGCTCAGTGCGGGGCTCCTCTCTTCCTCTAGGTCTGAACTCCTTGTTGTTTCCGGGCTTCACCGATTTCTTCGTTTATTCTTGGTCCACTGTCCAGTTTTTAAAACTTAATAGAAGTTGAAAAATAGATCCCATATCAAGTATATGGGAATTATTTATCAGAGAGAAGAAGATGAAATACTTAGTCAGTGATGGTGAACAACTGATTGCCCTATGGAAACAGTGAAGTAGGATCCCTACCCGCATTTATGGAAAAAGTTCATTCAAGACAGATTGCAATCAATGGTCATTTAGAGGAGAAGGGAGACTTTTAAATTAGAGAGAGAGAGAGAGAGAGAGAGAGAGAGAGAGAGAGAGAAACATTATTATCTTATATCATCAGAATTGATCCATAGAGTGATTTGTACAAAAGTAATTCCTTAAAATTCAAAAGCAAGTAACATAGAAGACATTATGAAAACACTGAGCTACATCAAATCCTCCTTTGCCATTGTCTGATTAGGACACAATGATTATTACACTCTGGCCCCTCTGGAGAATCCAAGAAGATCTCCCTATTTTGTGACTCTTAATCATTGTATTTGCAAAATTCCTTTGGCCACATGAAATTATTAGGGTCCTGGGATTGATAACTGGATATTTTGGGGGAGCACTACTCAGCTGGACCAGATCACACAGTATACTGTTATGTTGCTTCTGTTTTATCCATGAATTCATCTAATAGTTATCCTGACTTTATACACATTGCAAATCCAAACTTAATAACGTTTGTGAAGTTAACCTGCTTGTATCACTGACCACCAGATGGCAAACTTCCTGCTGTATTCTTAGTCATAACCTAGGTTAATCAGCCTAAATGGTTTGCATGCCCACCTAAAGTCGGTTTGGAATCAGCGGAGCCTTCAGCATTCAATCACTTCCTATCAGGGCAAGTTGCCCTGGGATGGCTTTAATGGCCTCTGATAAGGACAAGGACTGTATCTACCTGTAAAGTCAAGAGTTGTGTCTGTTTCACAGACATTTCCAAAGCTTCATTCTGCTATTGTTCTAGACGTTTCTGAATTCCCAAGTCTTTTAATTGTGGTCAGTTATTTTGACCAATTGTGATTACTTTTGTTCCAGATCTTTCCTGGGTCTTCATTATCTCAGCAGGTATTAATCTTCCTCATTTTGACTTTGTAGTATATTCTAAGTTGTAATTTAACAATGGGCATACATTTGTCACTTCCCTACAATCTCAAAAATCATTAATTTAAAATTAAAACAGGGTTTCTCTGTGTAGTTTTGGTGCCTGTCCTGGATCTTGTTCTGTAGACCAGGCTAACAAGAAGCCTGCCACTGCCATACAGTTTCTAAACAATGTAAGTTTCTGTGTGCTTTCTTGGTTGGGTCTGAGCGACTGTGGGACTGGCGGGTAAGAGAGATTTGTCCTGACTGGGCCAGGCAGGAAAACTCCAACTACAAATGGTGTTCAACGTGTTGGCAAGAGTTTCCACCTAAAACCTGAGAAAAAAAGATTCTAAAACAGAGCTAAAAACAGCTTCCTAGTTGTCTCAAGTTAGCGGCAGCCTGCCAGTTTGAGCTACTATGGTGGGTTTCTGGCTTGTGCGTCTGACCTGCAGTGTGGCGGAAATGAGGAGTCTACAAGCAACACTTTGCTCTGCTGCATGGTGGATTTAGCCTTTGCGAGTTTAAAAAAAAAAAAAAAAAAAAAGCAAAAAAGGGTTTCTGGGCTATGCACTGCTTTAATAGAACTGCTTCTGAGAGTTGATGGTGCACATGGCTCCAGACCCAGAGCTGGCAGTAAACTGTATCACCTCCATGTTGGGAATCTGAGGTGGGTGGAGCCAGCAGCCACAGAGGCATTTCAGTCTTACAAAGATGGATATTACACAGAGAATCTGGTTTATGTTATCTTTTGGATTTTTAACTGCAGAAAAAGATTTGATCATAAAAGCTGTTGAGTTAAACAAATATGTAAATTTTAAAGGTACCTTGACTTCAAAATTTGTATATAAGGATATGTTGCTTTGGAAAGGAGTCTCTGCTTTTGTTTCCACAGAAAACCAGAGGCTGTGGATTTGTTCCAGATTAAGATACATCAGGTTTGATCAGCCAAGACCACCTGAAAGGTTTCCAATGACACCATGGCCCAGATGATCCAACATCCAGAATGGTTTCATGGCAACTGGCTCAGAGGTTTACCCTCACGGACTTCTCTATAATCCTAAAATTTTCTTTGTATCCCCATAAGATACAGCGCCCCCCTCCAGCAGGAAGTAGTAAGAGAAACTACGCCCAAATTCCCAGCTGGCTTTGGAGATGGAATTGGCTCACTCCTTCTCTAAACCCAGACATATTTCTAAAAGAAAAGGTTAAGAGATTCTTGTGTCCCAAATCAGAAGAGCCCTCTGGTGTGGGACAGAGAAAAACCACTATTTTATTTAAAACAGGTTGATTATAAATGCAATCTCTTTCTAAAGAAGAAAAGGGGATATGATACAGATATAATAGGATGAAAGGGTAGATTAAGGAACTTACTTCTAAAGAGCAACAACTTGTTTAAAATGTTTTACATTGGTATAGACTTTAGTCTATTGATACAAACTTAGTTAATTTTGTTATATTGTGTGTATATTTCTACTCTTGTTTAAGGTATTATGTTTATATAGCTCATTTAAAATTGTAATGGATAATTAAAAATAGATTAATAACTGGTCATCTATGATAATCATACTCATAGCCATGTTAGTTAAGTCTTCTAGGTATACACAGAGATATTTCAGATAGACAGGTAATCTTCAAACACTTCAAAGGTCTACAGAATATGGCATTTAAAATATTTTTAAAATTTAGACTTTCTGGACAGTGAGACATGTCTGCTGCTGGCAGCACCGTTTTACTTCAGAGAGGAGGATGGGCATTGAAGACACTTCATATGAGTTTATCTTCACCTTGGCAAAAATAGCCATTTGGACAAGAAACTGTTCTTGCCTGGACTGCTCGATCAACTGGACATGCAGGACCCATAGAAGGGTGACCACTAAACTTTGCTTGACAAAATGGTCCTTCAGGTTCCTGCTTCGCAGAGGAAACTGCCAGATGTTCTACAGGACACTAAAAAAAAGTGACCAAGAGACTCTAGCCCTGTGGGCTGAAGACAAATGCCCCAACTTTACAAAGAAACATTAGGTGACTGTCCAGGCTGCCAGCTGTCTCTGTCTACTCTTGCAAGACTCCTGAAAAATGCTTACATCCTTCTCCCGGTTCTCAGGTAATATTATATCCTTCTGAGGTCTTTGATGTGGTTGAAGACTAGATAGTTATAATTTCCTCAGTTATGATAAAAGATAAGTTAGATATAAAACCTTAGACTCACAAATATAAGATAGATAGGATATCTTCTTTAATATTGTAACTGTAATTCTTGCTTGATAATTGTTTTGTTATATGTAATTGTACTATGTAAAAGTTAAAACCTTCCTTAAAAAAAAAAGAAAAGGGGAAGTGCTGTGGATATCGCTCTGTGTAAATAAAGTTCTGATTGGCCAGTGGCCAGGCAGGAAGTATAGACGGGACAAGAGAGAAGAGAATTCTGGGAAGTAGAAGGCTGGGGAGACACTGCCAGCTGCCGCCATGAAAAGCAACGTGAAAAGACACTGGTAAGCCACAAGCCATGTGGCAAAGTATAGACCAACAGAAATGGGTTAATTTAAGATAGAAGAAGCAGATAACAAGAAGCCTGCCACTGCCATACAGTTTCTAAACAATGTAAGTTTCTGTGTGCTTTCTTGGTTGGGTCTGAGCGACTGTGGGACTGGCAGGTAAGAGAGATTTGTCCTGACTGGGCCAGGCAGGAAAACTCCAGCTACACCAGGCTGGCCTCAAATTCACAGAGATCTGCCTGCCTCTGCCTCCCAAGTGCTGGGATTAAAGGCGTGCGCCACTGCCGCCCAGCTTAAAATAATAATTTTTAAAATAATATTAAATAATAATTTTATTGCTTTGTTCTTTTTATTTTTCCAAGTTATACATTCTATGATAAATGTGTCGATTTCAAAGCATCAGAATAATTGGTAATATTCTTGTTTTCCCCCTTATAGAAAAGGAGGAAAATATAAATTAAAATGAATTTAAATTCATGTTCTAGTGGTAAATCTTTCTCCAAACATAAAAATGCAGGTATAGACACAGATAATAGATGACATTGATGCATAAATGGGATTATTCTTTACACTGATGTTTTTTCTCTTGAACTTGATGGAACTTTTTTCTATTCCATTGTGGCCCCTGATTCATAGTAAGATTCCAAATCTTACATTTATCTTATATATGAATTTATGCATATTTATATGTTTATATGCAAATATTTATAATTGCACCTTTTGTATAATTATTTCTTTGACACCTTGCATTGTCATTAAAATTCTGCAAAAATGTCCTAATAGCCATTTTGTGTGCTTGATAACTCCAGTTTGATTTGCCAAATTGCCTTAAGATTTTCACTATAATAAATGATCCTTTGGTTGAGATTAATAAATCTGTCACTAGTTAACATACTGAGCAGTGGAATTACTAGGTCAAAGATGTGTGCACTTTCAATGTTCCTTATATATTTTAGCAAATAGCTTCCCTTGTATTTGAGAACAAATTGGTTTCATTCTCTTGAACACTTATACAAAAGTATTTCATTAGTTTAATTTTGTTAGTTGAGTAAAGTTATTTCATGATGTGCTCATGTTTACTAATTCATGCTATGAATCTCTTTGTAGCATTATTAAGTTACATATGTGATTAGTTTTTATTAAATCATTCAAACCAGTCACAGTATTGGAAGAGGAAATGTTTGGGATGAAAATGCAATTCCAGAATGAAGCAGGGTTTATGAGATGTGAGTTTAGTGTTCTCTAGATTCTTAATGTTGAGTAGATTGCAGGCCCATCAGCCCTTCCCAGGTCTCCTGTTGGCTCTGTGACTCACTTGTCCCTGAGAAAATTCAAGCATGTACTCAGGCTTCCTGTGAAGATTTAGTCCCTTTCAAAAGCATGTTCTTCCTAAAGTGAAGTATCACTTGAACAGACTGCTGTAAGATTGATAATGCAAGATACATCTGAAGATCCATACACTTTTGCTTCCCTTTTAAATGCTGTTGTTCCTTTGATGGAGGTAAGACGTGTCTTTAAGAGAAGAAAGCCTTGTTTTCCATAGCATTATATTATGTGATGCTCCTCTTGTGGCTCACTAGAGAAAGCCTTGCCAAGTCTGGTGCATTATTCTCTGAAAGTATGTTTGCATCATTTTCAATTAGATTTTTTAAGTCAGTGGGATACAGTAAATTATCACAACTGTTATTTTAAATTATTGTAAGTTATTGTAAGTTCACACAGAAGTGTTGTTAGCAGGAGAGTTTCAGCGTAGCATTTAGACACTGACTGTTCATTGTGTTTTCTGATGTCTCTGGTATATGCTGCTTAGACTGATAAGCTCAAAATAACCTCTAACTCAAATTAAAATATGGATTTGGTTTACTTTTTTAGGTCAAGACAATGTTTAAATTAAGTTTTCCTGGTTAATCATCTTACATTTTTGAAGCAGCTAAGAGATGAATTGGGAAAGTAGGTTATAAGTGCTTTGTAGGGAGGCTCAGGGCATGCATCCACATGTATTGTTGATGACTGTGGCATTTGGTTAATGGAGTGATCATTTACATCACGTCCTTTACTTTTATTACTGATGCAAAGATTAATGGACAAAAGCAAACAAATACCAGCTAAAATTTCAAAAGTACTTCAATAATATTTCTAAAAATCATTCATCTTCCAATAATTCATGTATTTACTTGACCTCTTTGGCTTTCAAATTGTCAATGATATATTAATTAAGAAAGCCCTAAACATTCACTACCTTAGGTGAATGTAATTATTCAGATCGCCACACCACACATTCTGGTACCTCATACATCCCACCTGTATGTCTTGCAGTGTGCTATGAGCATTGCTTGCATCAAATAACTTACTGATGCAAATGAGTTGTGTTTCAAGTGTTGGCATTATAAATGTTTTTGAATGTGCAGAAACTGTCACTCACTTTCTGTGCTTAGGGTAACATAAAAGAATGAGAAATATTTAGAGGACTTGAAGAAAATTTGAGAGATTTGAAAAGGAGAGCAAAACAAGGTCTAGAGTGATGAATGAGAAGAAATGATATGCAAGTATCTGTAGTGTGAAGAAGCATGTGGTAACTTAGTCTTACAAGACTTAAAGAATTGTGAAATAAATAATTTATTCTGAACAAAATATCATTTAGTTATCAACTGTAGTTACTCAAATCCACATGTCCTGGCCACCAGTCTGGCTATTACTATCTTTGCTTGACAGGTCATTAAACTGTTCTATAAATTAAAATGTGGGCTTTAAATCTCATTCTTATAAGTAGAATGTAAATCTGGAAGACAAGTTCTATTCTGTTTCTCGCTAGTATTTATAGCCTTAGCAAGCCATTCTGTACTTTGGTGGGCTTTTGAGTATGTAATGATTGATGGAGTATAATATTTGTAATTCTTCATTGAAGGCAATTATTCACACTATAGGAAAAGAAAAAGAAAGATCAAACTAAACACATACATAGATGCATATCAAATTTGGAAGCTTTGCAACATATATTCCACCAAGTTATTTGCTTTTATTGTGTGATATTCCTGATGCAAAGGATATGTCCTAGCTAGTTCTATGTCAGCTTCACCCAAACTTGAGTCAACAGAGAGGAAGGAGCATCAAATAAGAAAATGCCTCCAGAAGATCCACTCCAAAGCATTTTCTTTCTTTTTTTTTCAGATACAAAATAGAAATTTATTTATGCTATCTGCACTTTCTGAAACCTAGACAATATTATGAGCCATAAACATTGCACAATGGTAAAACCCACACATTTGCCTCATAGATTACATTTATGCCCCCAAGTTAAAAATTTATTATATCTTTTATCATAACAAAATTAAAGCTATCAATAGCAAAAGAAACTATGTAAGATATACAAATGCATAGTATTATACATTATACTTTTCTTTTTTCAACTTTTTTTTATTTTATAATTTAATTTAATTTTACATATCAGCCACAGGATTTTCTCCCTACCCCCCCCCCATCAACCCCCATTCCCATCTCCTCCAGGGCAAAGACTCCCCTAGGGATTCAGCTAAACCTGATAGATTCAGTCCAGGCAGGTCCAGTCCCCTCCTTCCAGGCTGAGCAAAGTGTCCCTGCATAAGCCCCAGGTTCCAAACAGCCAGCTCATGCACTAAGGACAGGTCCTGGTCCCACTGCCTGGATGCCTCCCTAACAGTTCAGGCTATTCAACTGTCTCACTTATCCAGAGGGCCTGATTCAGTTGGGGGCTCCTCAGCTATTGGTTCATAGTTCATGTGTTTCCATTAGTTTGACTATTTGTCCCTGTGCTTTTTCCAATCTTGGTCTCAAAAATTCTTGCTCATACAATCCCTCCTAGAGCTCCACCTGGGGCCTGGCCATGGATCTCTGCATCCGCTTCCCTCAGTCATTGGTTGAGATTTCTAGCATTACAGGGTGTTTGGCCATCCTATCATCAGAGTAGGATGTGGCTTTCTCTCAACTATTGCCAGTAGTCTACAGTGGAGGTATCTTTGTGGATTTCTGCGGACCTCTCGAGCACTCTGCCTATTCCTGTTCTCATGTGGTCTTCATTTATCATGGTCTCTTATTCCTTGTTCTCCCTCTCTGTTCTTGATCCAGCTGGGATCTCCTGCTTTCCTAAGTTCTCTTTCCCTCGAACCTTGTAATGAAGGCATTTTCTTAGTGATCAATGGGAGAAGGGCTCAGCCCATAGTGGGTAGGACCACCCCTGGGCAGTGGTCCTGGGTTCTATAAGAAAGCAGGCTGAGCAAGCCAGGGGAAAGAAGTGAGTAAGCAGCTCCCCTCCCTGGCCTCTGCATCAGCTCCTGTCTCCAGGTTCCTGCCCCTCTTGAGTTGCTGTCCTCACTGCTTTTGATGATGAATTAATTGTTTTATGGAACTGTGAGTGATGTAAACCCTTTCCACTACAGATTGCTTTGGTCCTGGTGTTTCTTCACAGCAATAGTAACCCAAACTAAGACAGGATATGTGCTTCTGAGCCAAGCTAATATTTCACAGACTATAAGAAATGGAAAAAATGAACAGTGAATTATACTTAAGATATGGTAGTTCCAGTAAGTATGCACTTGAATTAATTTCAAAATCCCCTTGACTTGAGAAATGTGTGTAATCACGATTATATGTGTTTTGATAAATTGTCTTCTCCTACAGATAAGTCACAGAAATGGCCCTAAGATAGAGTAATTGAAGAGAAACAGAAACTGGACACACCACTTAACGCTGAAGATGTGATCCATTGACACTCTCCACTCAATAACACGACAATGCTGAGAGCAGTGGGGCTGGACTGAGGGCTTGCAAGTCCTGTGAGAAGACTTGGGTGTGCTGTTTTTAAAGTACCTAATTGTCGGGGAAAGAAGGGGTGTGATTGGAGAGATATAGCTAGATTTTAACACGATGCATTACAAAATACTTATTCTCGGACTGATGAAATGGTTCAGGGGATATGCCTGCCACACAAGCAAGTGGACCTCAGTGCAGATCTTTAACCCCACATACCAGCCAAGTATGGGTATGGACACACTTCTGTAACCTGAGAGCTGAAGACAAGGTGGGAGCACTGAGGTGAACCCCCAAAACTTATTGGCTAGCCAGTATAGCCAATCAGTGAGATGCAGATTTATTGAGAGACCCTGTCTCAAAGATGGGGAGCAGTCAAGGAGGACATTCAGTGTCTCTTCTGGCTTCTACACACACAGGCACACAGACATGCACATACACATACTTTTGTGCTCACCATAGACACATATGCACATACAAAAAGAATATTTTGTAAATTTTATTTTTACTAGTACCTTGTGAATTTTGCATAATGTGTGTTGATCATATTGGCCCCTCCCTCAACTCTTCCCAGATCTACACTCCTTCCCTACCTATCCAAATTTGTATCCTCTTTGTTTTTTTTTTAACCCATCAAGTTCAAGTTGTGCTTCCCAGATATTTTTGGATCTGTGGCCTAACATGGAGAATGGTGGTCAACCTACCAGGGCAACATTCTTTTTGTTTGTTTGTTTGTTTTGTTTTGTTTGAGACAGGGTTTCTCTGTGTAGCCCTGGCTGTCCTGGAACTTGCTCTGTAGACCAGGCTGGCCTTGAACTCACAAAGATCCACCTGCCTCTGTCTCCCAAGTGCTGGAATTAAAGGCGTGGACCACCATGCCTAGCAGGGACAACATTCTTAAAGAAAAGGAATTCTCCTCCCAGCAGTTACCATTGCCAATACTTCCCTGGCTAGGCATGGGTCTCCGTGCCCACCTTCCTTCTCCTTGCTGGGGTTGGTGTGGGTGGGGATTTCATAGTTCTTGTGCATGCTGTCACAACAGTTGTGAGTTCCTGTTTGCGGTTGCCTTGCTGCATCTGGAGGACCCTGCTTCCTGGGTGTCGTCCCAGCCTCTGGCCTTGCAGTCTTTCACCCCCTCTTCCTCAGTGACTGAGCCTGGAGGAGGGGTGTGTGATATAAATGTCCCATTCCGGACCGAGGATTCCTGTCTCTTGCTTTCTTCACCTTGACAGGTTTGGGTCGCTGTGTTCGTCTCCTTCTGCTGCAGACGCTCCACTGATGGAAGCTGAGACCCTTCACATTTGGGCTAGAATGATAAATTGTTAGTAGATTGAATGCTGTGATCACTTAGCAGAATAACAGCTGTGGTAGGTTCTCCTCTGGACATCATGACCCATGTCCCACAGGTCCTTTACTCCATATTGGCTCCAAGTATAGGTTCTATCTTTTGGAGCTGGATTTAAATCCAATTGGAAAGTGATTGATTGCTCCCCTGATGTTTGTACTACTATTACCCCAGGAGGCATAAGCTTGCCAGATCAGTCGTTACTGTAGCCTGCAGGAGCCCCAGCTGGTTAAGGTTCATGATTGCTTTTCTACCTGTGGTACTGTTCATAGCTCCTTTCAGCCCTACGAAAGCTAGGCAGAGAGATGAGATTTCCAGGTGAGTTCTAGTTTGATTTCTTCATGTTCTTAGGTGTGCAGTGTCCTTTGCAATAGTATCTTATGGTCAAGTCCTGGATGGGAAACAATGGTCTAGGCAATAAGCTATAATGTTTGGAGACCATACGACCTTACTGACCAGGTTTCCAAAGAAGAGACCCTTCCTGGCACTGGGCTTTTAGTTTGTTAGTCTGTGTGGTCCAGTAGGAGCACTGTCACCCTGTTACAGAGTATGTTGGTTCATTTTGACACAAACTAGAGTCACTTTGGAGGCAAGGACTTCAAATGAGAAAATCCCCCATCAAATCTGCCTGTAGGCAAGTCTGTGTGGTGTTTTTCTTTGATTGTTGGTTGGTGTTGGATGACCCAGCCCACACTTGTTGTGCAGCACTTGGCAGGTGACCTCATGAAATACAAGAGAAGTAGCTGCACATGAGCCCAAGAGCAAGCCAGTAAGCACCTCCCTGCACAGTCCCTGCTCCCCCTGCTCCCTCAGCTCCTGCCTGGACTCCCCCAATGATAACTGATTGGGCAGTTTCAGGCTGGTAAGACTATGTAGAGATCTTGTCTCACAAGGAATAAATAAGTCCACATTAAGAGGTTTCCCCTCTAATTTTACTCAGCTTCTTGTCCTCCTTGTTCTTGGGTATAAGAGCACCAGGGTGTGAGTTTGCATATATGCCCAAGAGAACAGAGCCACTGTTTATCAAGGCAGCTTTCTTCCTGCCTCCAAGGGCCAGGGAAGAGTTTTGGTGAGTACTTTGGTATTATCCTCAGCCTCCTGGTAGGTAGTTTGGATTTTATAACCAGAAGTTTCTGAAATGTATCACAATAGATCATATGAAAAATACATGTTATATCTATTTATGTGGTCACACTATGTAACTTTGATTCAAAATGCCTCAACTAAAAAAAATTCTCACTGTGAGAGAGACATGTCCATAATGCAGTAATGTCTCTCCACTTGACCACATTCTTGGTTTAAAGATCACATCTGTTTGCAAGTCATACATCCAAAAATACAATTCTTTTACTTTCGAAAACTAAAAATTCATCAAATAAAACCCCTAAGCCATTCTTCAGTATTTTCAGTCTTAATCAGATATATTCCATAGTCACCAGATTGGACGAAAATTCCTAAAGGCTCAACTCAGTTTTGTTGTTTCAGTGCCAGATCTTTCCTGGCATTAATTTTAAAGCCTACAAATCACTAATAATACAGAAAAATCATTTGCATCATTGGCCTCCTGGCTATCAAATTTAATGATCTGGCCAGTCCCATTGCAATAGTTGCCACCTAATGGAGTTATCTCAAACGTAATACATTTCCTAAAGCTTGTTCTTATTGAGGCCAGGTAGAGTACCAGAAATGAGGGAGGAAGAGTAGACTGAAAAGCTGTGTATTAAACCATGCCTGGGTACCTGTCATTTTATGTAAAGTATCCAAAACACATGACCTGTGATTGGGAGCAAGTGGGTAACTGTGGTATTATCCATACATACATATATCTTAGCCAATCACTGCTGCTTTCTTACCCAGTTTAGATGTTTGTAATAGTATCCACCCGTATACATATTGTTGAGATTCCTTTGTCTTCCCTGACTGTACACATAACCAACAACAACGTTTAGTGTTTGCTCCCTAATACTGAAAACTGAAGCGGCTGTAGGGAAAAGCATGAAGGAGTGACTGATAGCAGGCATGTCTTTGTTGTGGTTGTTACCACTGTGTTTTCTTAATCACTTTATTGCCCGGGAAACATTGTCTCTCATATGTTATTAGAAATTCATAGACAACTTCAGTCCACATAGTAGAGTCATGGGTTCAAACTACATATTTCTGAGGTTTGTTTTGTTCCTAAGTGAATTATTCAATACAACAATTATCCCTTGAAAATCTGCCATGTCAGATACTTTTTAGATGGTGAATTTTACTATTGGTGAAATTATTAAGGCCATTCCAACCTACCTATCCCTTCATTTGTAAGTTACCCCACAAAATCAACCTCCCTTTTAACTACATGGCGTGGCCTTAATAATTTCACCAATATTTTACCATAAATGAAGATATCTCTACTGATACTAGGAAGACAGATTCTAAACAGATTATAAGCAAAATATGGTACATGCCTTTTGGTAGCTAATGCAACAAAGGAAAGCAAGACAGAAGAAATAGTGGAAATACAGCATTTGTGCATGGTCAGTATGTTTGTGAAAGTGACTTAAATTTTAAATGGAATGGTCAGGGAAGAACGCAATTTTAGGTAAAGAAATCAGTATGGATACCTAAGACTAATTTAAACACCATTTAAAGGTAGTTGAGGTTTTATGATGTATGTGTGGTTGTTAACTACTACTACTACTACTACTACTACTACTACTACTACTACTACTACTACTTCTTCTTCTTCTTCTTCTTCTTCTTCTTCTTCTTCTTCTTCTTCTTCTTCTTCTTCTTCTTCTTTTCCTTCTCCTCCTCCTCCTCCTCCTCCTCCTCCTCCTCCTCCTCCTCCTCCTCCTCCTCCTTCTCCTCTTCCTCCTCCTTCTTCTTCTTTTTTTGATTTTTCAAGACAGGGTTTCTCTGTGTAGCTTTGTGCCTTTCCTGGAACTCACTCTGTAGCCCAGGCTGGCCTGGAACTCACAGAGATCCACCTGGCTCTGCTTCCCGAGTGCTGGGATTAAAGGCGTGTGCCACCACTGCCCTGTGGTTTACTTCTTTATAGTTTAATGGCAGAAAATGATAATTTCTAGACTGTTCTTTCTCATATAATTAATTATCTCTGCTGTTCCTGCCATTCCCTCTATGTAAAAGGTCACTCTGAAGACTTTTGTCCTGAATGAAGTCTGGTGATCTTCATTATTGGGTGCTTGGTGACTTCCATGCTCTACCCTGAGGAAGGGAAATGACATAATAACCAGTGTGTAAATGTAGACACAGTAAATGGCGTCATTAGTGAACACATTAGCCTGATAATTTGGCTTTCTCTTTTTCAACTTCTTCAGGATTCTAGGCAGGGACCTCAATAGTTTAGTTGCTCATTTCTGGATTTTAGTAGGTGTCTGGTTCCAGAGACAGGGCTCTAATAGGGTAATAAAAAATTCATTTCTTTACTTTGATCCATTTAAACTTTTTATCAACCTAGTTGTGAATGTCTTAGTTATAAAAATTTAGAGTCTTGGGGGCAAATTGGTAAAGAAAGAAATATGTTGTATAAGAAGAGAAATTTTAGGTTAATTGTTATATGGTTATATATGTTTGATGATTTTTTAAAATGCCATAAATCATAAAATTCAGGAAAACTCACCAGCTAATAGGTGAAGCAGTAGAGACTCAAGAGAAGCTCCAGACTCCAGACAGATTGTACATGTGCACACTCTGGAACTGTGACACTGAGTCAGGAGAGCCCTTGTGCACACTCAGGAACTGTGACACTGAGTCAGGAGAGCCCTTGTGCACACTCTGGAACTGTGACACTGAGTCAGGAGAGCCCTTGTGCACACTCTGGAACTGTGACACTGAGTCAGGAGAGCCCTTGTGCACACCTGGAACTGTGACACTGAGTCAGGAGAGCCCTTGTGCACACTCTGGAACTGTGACACTGAGTCAGGAGAGCCCTTGTGCACACTCTGGAACTGTGACACTGAGTCAGGAGAGCCTTGTGCACACTCTGGAACTGTGACACTGAGTCAGGAGAGCCCTTGTGCACACTCTGGAACTGTGACACTGAGTCAGGAGAGCCCTTGTGCACACTCTGGAACTGTGCACTGAGTCAGGAGAGCCCTTGTGCACACTCTGGAACTGTGACACTGAGTCAGGAGAGCCCTTGTGCACACTCTGGAACTGTGACACTGAGTCAGGAGAGCCCTTGTGCACACTCTGGAACTGTGACATTGAGTCAGGAGAGCCCTTGTGCACACTCTGGAACTGTGACACTGAGTCAGGAGAGCCCTTGTGCACACTCTGGAACTGTGACACTGAGTCAGGAGAGCCCTTGTGCACACTCTGGAACTGTGACACTGAGTCAGGAGAGCCCTTGTGCACACTCTGGAACTGTGACACTGAGTCAGGAGAGCCCTTGTGCACACTCTGGAACTGTGACACTGAGTCAGGAGAGCCCTTGTGCACACTCTGGAACTGTGACACTGAGTCAGGAGAGCCCTTGTGCACACTCTGGAACTGTGACACTGAGTCAGGAGAGCCCTTTGTGCCCACTCTGGAACTGTGACACTGAGTCAGGAGAGCCCTTGTGCACACTCTGGAACTGTAACATTGAGTCAGGAGAGCCCTTGTGCACACTCTGGAACTGTGACACTGAGTCAGGAGAGCCCTTGTGCACACTCTGGAACTGTGACATTGAGTCAGGAGAGCCTTGTGCACACTCTGGAACTGTGGCATTGAGTCAGGAGAGCCCTTGTGCACACTCTGGAACTGTGACACTGAGTCAGGAGAGCCCTTGTGCACACTCTGGAACTGTGACACTGAGTCAGGAGAGCCCTTGTGCACACTCTGGAACTGTGACATTGAGTCAGGAGAGCCCTTGTGCACACTCTGGAACTGTGACACTGAGTCAGGAGAGCCTTGTGCACACTCTGGAACTGTGACATTGAGTCAGGAGAGCCCTTGTGCACACTCTGGAACTGTGACACTGAGTCAGGAGAGCCCTTGTGCACACTCTGGAACTGTGGCATTGAGTCAGGAGAGCCTTTGTGCACACTCTGGAACTGTGACATTGAGTCAGGAGAGCCCTTGTGCACACTCTGGAACTGTGACACTGAGTCAGGAGGGCCCTTGTGCACACTCTGGAACTGTGACATTGAGTCAGGAGGGCCCTGTAGCCACCAGTTGGTGAGCAACTGGCCAAGATGGAGTAGAACCATCTCCTGAACCCATGCTTGAGCCTGCCTCCTTAGACCCAGTGTGGAGAGTGTTTACTGTGAGGAAAGGGTGACATCACAGAATTTAAAATAGAGGAAAACATTCCTAGCTTCTAGGTGGGAAACTTTGTTACCCAAGACTGCTCCTGAATCCAGAGTAGACTCGTACTCTGTGGTTTTCAATCCATATACCTATCCATTCTGTCTGTTTGCATCACCATAGGGAAGGCATCCTGGAACATGAGGGGGCCTGTATCTACCAGTGAGTGGCTTTTAGAATTTGCTTTGGATCACAAGTTTGGCAGTTAATAGCCACGGAGGTTCTCTGCCTACCTGATCAGGGGATAGAAGAGAAGGTCAATACAAAGGGCATTAGAGAGAGAGATGTAACACACCAAAAAGCCAACAGTTCACAGAGAATTATCTACTCAGAGAAAAATTAGGATAGCAACTACAATTTAAAAAATTAAAACATTTAAGTATCAATAGGAAGTTCTGATTTAGTTTAAGACTATTACACCTCATACGAGTGCTAACTGGAGAATACTTGTCTTCACAGTCTGTCTAAGAACCCCGAGGGCTGCTAATTAGGGCCGGCAACAGAAGAGGGGATATAAAACAAAACAAAATATACCACCTCAGAAAAGAATACAGGTTAGTCTGGATGACAGAAACAGTTCTGTCACATTCTAAACCAGTCAGGCACATTACAATGTTATGTTCATCTTAAATTTTAAGAAAGACCTTCGAAAACAACACTAAAAACTGTTACTCTAGAAATACTTTTGCCCTACTCATGAAACTTGATTAAGCCCCTTCAGGGCAAGA
The DNA here is from genome assembly GCF_903995425.1 of Onychomys torridus. Classification (NCBI taxonomy): domain Eukaryota; kingdom Metazoa; phylum Chordata; class Mammalia; order Rodentia; family Cricetidae; genus Onychomys; species Onychomys torridus. The sequence goes on from NC_050443.1 coordinate 177,365,930, forward strand.
CCATATATCATATATGCCTGGCCCTCTTCCCAGAACACAGAGTATTGCACAGATCTCTGTTCTCTGTTGCATAAATACCTAATGAAAAATATTACAATTCCATCTGTTTGAGTTAAAGGTGTGAGAAATTTTTCAAATTCTTAATATGTGCTTCAAGAAATTTGAGTAAATTTCTTTAGTAGTATCTTTCTTAATTTTAATGATTCAAAAAGATTCCAAGGGAAATATATATATATATATGTATGTATATATACATACATTTTTTCAGTGTATGAACCCAACATAAAACTTGCTAAGAAGTAGTCATTTTAGGTGATTTCCCAGTAGGTGATTTCATGCCTGATGACCGTGTATCAGAGAAGACAGAGCACTTTTGACCACGCTGTAATGTGAATGTTAGATGAGATAACTCCTAGGTTCCTTTTCATTTTAAAAATGAGTTATTGCAGTGAGTCTGGTGTGAGCCCCACCTCTCATATATTCCGATTTCTGTGCATTGAATGCTGTTCCAAATACTTTAAAGAAGCCATTTACACTGATTGGATAATCTGTTCTCCATCAAACCACCCTTCACATTTAAAATAGAAACAACCAAAATTAAGTCATGGTTCCCTTCACAAAATATTAAAGGCAAAATTCTGTTCATTTATCACTACAAGTCAATGAATATCTTGTGTATTTCCCAAGATATTTTAAATTGTAATTAGCAGATAACTTTAAAAAGAAATAATTTACCAAATAATCATTTTTCAATATTAAACTGAAAATAACTCCATTAACTAATAACAAAATCATCACATTTCCTTTAAAATAAAAAAGAACAAATATTTAGAATTAAGAGGAAATGTCCAGTATTTAGATCCTTGATGTGTCTGCTGCAGAGATCTAAGCAGCTCCTGAGGAACTACAAAATCATAGTCATAGATGACCATAGCATTCAGCACAGACATCTGTCTGCCACTGACAGAGTGATGCGGGTCCAGTCATAGGTTTCAGGGAGAGCAGCGGGTCACTAGGTGGCTTCTGCTGTGAGTCGCTGCTTGCGCATCCCCCCACTCCAGTGCATTGTGGGTCATGTGGTACACCTCCAGGAGGTGACATATCTGACCCTAAGCCCTTGAGGGTTCTCTACCTGTGAATTTTTTCCCCTCAAGTTCAGGTTTGAAAAGTCACATTATCCAGGTTCTCATTTTTGCTCTTTAGGGAGTCATCTGCATTAGACATCCATTCTGAGGATGTAGCTTTTATATGACCTTTTCATGCTCGTCCCTTTGCTCATTTTGATTTGCTCAGATAAATTACAACCACCTGGCCTTTTGTATTAAAGAAAGCTGCATACAAAACTGACCTTTTGCTACTTATTGGGAGAGGTAAATTCATTGTATTTGAGATTAACTGCTTTCTTGGTGATACATTGAGCTACTTTATTTGAGGATGTAGACATATTTCTTGTGCCTTTTGGTTTCACTCTACTTCCTGCTCCATAGCATTGGACTTTCTGAGTGATACAAAGAGAACCTTTGTTTTAGAAAATAATGAGTCTGGCTTGTTTACCTCCTGCTCCTGAAGATTTGAAGACATCATTGTGATTCCTCTCCACATTGATAAACCTCCAGTTACCCTCTGAGTGGTACCTCCAGCTTGTGAAGACTCTCCACGTCTTACATCCGAAGCCCAAACTGGCCTGGCCAACTCTCCAGTTGCTGATAATTCTGAAAACGTCCTTCTCTGGCTTCCTTTGTTCTATTACCCAGCATCCTTTTTGTTCATCTGTACTTCGTGGCTTTGGTGTCATTGTACTGGGCAGTGTGACTATTTCTGGAAAGCAGTAGGTGGGGCCGTTGTGCATCATGCTCAGTACTTCCATGGCACTGGCAGCGTTGAGTTGGGATGGCAGCCATGACCCTGGAGTGACAGGACACTCTTGTGGTAGGAAGTAATGACGTTAGATTCATGTGCCCAAAATGGACTGTTCCGCATTAAACTGCTGTGCTTTGGGAGTGCTCGCCCTCCGTGTCAAGGACTTGACGGGCACCATGTCTTTCCTATCGGACTTCCCTTTGTACTCTTGCTACAGCATTTCCTGCCTCTTTCTCTTTGCCCAGCCATTTTGTTTTCCATCACAATTTTTTCTGTAATAGTTGTTTTTATACAGTAAGGTGAATAGGCACAACTTGTATATTAAAACAAATATGATTTTTAAGTACCAGTAATTTTTAAATTAGGCCATATGCATTATGTAGTTTGTTCTTACTTTACAAAGAGGGGGCAAGTCAAAAGCTCTGTCTCTGAGTATTCTGTTCCCCAGAATGTGCAGCCTTTCATGAGGCCATGTTGACGGTGGCCGCTCTTCTCAGTCTCTTCCCTCAGTGTGACTCCTTTCGTCCTGAAAGAAGGTCATCTTTGGCAGATTCTGTCAGTGATGCCATCTGTGTCAATAAAGACAGGGTTTTAAATCTGCATTTTAATTTTGAAATTGCATGAAGTAACATTCAAAGCGTTTCTGAGGGCTGCTTGGCATGCCAGAGGACTGGGTCCAGTCTTCAGGTCTGAGCGAGAGAAATGGCAGGGGTGTGGGGAGTGTGAGGGAGAGCTGACCACAAGGCTGCAGTGTTCACATGCAGTTAGGTTTTGTTTGCTGAGATTCTCCTGGAAGCTTTCTTGCTTTCAACTGTGGAGAACATAATAACCCCTTCAGAAGCGGAAGTCCTCCTGCCTCCCTCCAACAGGCGCTACAGAAGAACTGTCATGCTTTGGTAGTGTGGCAAACCTTGAGGAACAGGCATAGAGTCGCCTCCCACATCGATTCTGAGGGCAGCAACTGGCACATATAGATGACGTAAGATACATTTAATTAGTGAGTAATTGTAGTAAACCTTTTCATCATCAAATAAGTCCAAATGTGAATGCATTCACTATTTACAAAGAGACTTATACTTCAGAGGGAGGAAGGAACAAAATTCAGCTCGGAATTTGAGTTTAATCTTTTACAGGATTGTCCTTTAAAATGCTAAGTGAGGAAGAAAGTCGTCTGTTTCCATTCTTAGTGAGATTCCTTGAGAAAGAAGCAAGAGTTGAGAATTTTCTTCTTTTTGTTAATATATGTAGACATCTTGTTAATACATGATGAGCAGTTTCATCATTGAGGGACAAAATAAATAACGCGGCCAAGCCCTGAATATAAATAAGCATACACAGGAACACCATCTACATAATCAAAGTTTTTACATCACAGCAGCAGAAAGTAAACTCGAGCAGCAGCTTTGGTAATGCCAACTGTATCCAATTGACAACAAAAACTTCCGTTGACTAACATTTATATTTATTTGGCCTCTTATTCTTTTAAACGTTTTTCCTGTTATTTATTACAGTTTCTCTTCCCTCTACTCCTCTAGTCCTTCCCGACCCTCCCAGTTCCTCTCCTTTTCTGTCTCTCTTAGAAAAGAACAGGCTTCTAAGAGAGAACAACCAGACATGATGAAACAAAATATAATAAGAGCAAATAAAAGTCATCACATTGAGACTGGACAAGACAACCCAACAGAAGGAAGAGAGCCCCAAGAGCAGGCACAATAGTCAGAGACCCACTAGGTCACAAATGCAAGAGTCCCATAAAACACTCACCTGAAAACATAATATATATCCGGAGGACCTGGTGCTGACCAGTGCAGGTTCTGTGCTTGCTGCTTTAGTCTCTTGAGTTCATATGTGCCTTCTTCAGTTGATCCAGAGGGCCGTGTTCTCCTGGTGTCCTCCATCCCCTCTGGCTCTTACACTTCCTCCACCTCCTCTTCAGTGGGATTCCCTGAGCTCTGAGGGGGCTTGATGGAGACACCCCATTTAGACTCTCTCTCCATATAGTGTCTGGCTGTGGGTTTCTGAATCTGTTCTCATCTGCTACCAGAAGAGGCTTCTCTGATGATGATTGGTGAATAAGGCTCTGATCTATGAGTATAGCAGAATAACATTAGGAGTCACTTTATTGATTCCCTCCTTTTTTGTTTTTAGACCAGTAGTGTTTGGTTTTATCCTGGGTCTCTGGGCTACCTAGTCACCCCAGTTAGTGTTGGGCATGGGTTCCATCTTGTGGAGTGGGCCTAATGTCAAATCAGACATTGGTTGGCTACTCCCACAAGTTCTGTGCCACCATTGCCCTAGCATATCTTACAGGTAGCACAGATTGTAGGTCAAGGTTTTGTGGTTGAGTTGGTGTCCACATTTCTCTTTTGGTGGCCTGCACACTACCTTCCCACACCAAAGGCTCTAAAACATAGGGGTGAAGGCTCCATATAGGCACCAGCTCCACTTTTCCATGTTCAGTGATTTGTGTGGGTGTTATCCTTGGCAATGGGGCCTGCTGTCAGTTTGTGGAGAGCAGTCCATTGTCTTAGCAACAGTCAGTTGTTTGGGGATTTCCATGGGACCCCATTGGCCAACAACTCAATTGAGTGCAACCCAGTCCCTGTACTGAAAGCCTCATCTGGTGACAAGAGATGGCCATACCTACTATTTGGCACTCCATACCTACTATTACCTTATTAGGATTGCCTTCATATATTTTTAGGATGCTTCCACTCTACTAGTTTTATATAGCACCCCTCCAGTGCTCCTCAATTCCAGCTGTCTCTCCCTGAATTCCCTCCCTCAGCTCTATTCCCCTCCCCTTCTGATGCTTCCATTCTTGTGACCACCCACCTCCCAGTTCACCTGTAAGGTCTGTTCAGTTCCCACCTCCCAGGGCGAGAGATCCGTGTCCTCCTGTTTTCAGCTTGAGTTACAGTGTGTTTGCTTTGGGCTATAATCTGCTTCACTCATACACATATTTATGATTCTATCTTCACACCTCTGACATGACCCATAACATTTCTGTATGTTTGAATGTATCTGCTAGGTGATGTGTTATTATCATTTTATTAGTTATGTTTTGATAGCAGATGTAGAAACGCCCTTCATTCTTGTCTTTCTTCTGGTAGCAAGCTCACTATAGTAAAGGAGGCATGACATGTGGTGCATCTGGAGAACCCATTTGGAAAACCTATAGTCTGGCTATTGCCCACTGTGGACAGCATTTTTTTCAAATAATAAATAAAGAGTGAGTAATTTTTTAAAAAGACTTTAGTGAAAGTATATAGTTTTACTAATGTTAATAAGTAGACCATTAAGAGGCCACTAGACATTTTTTTTTTCTAAAACATGTATCAGGAATAGTCACATTGCATAATCTGAAGACTGAAGAAGCACAGAAAAGAGTAATCCAGACAACTTGACTGAGGTCGTCTGTTAGGACATGGTACTAGCATCAGAGTCTAGAGAACCGGCTTCAGCCTGGCAGAGCAAAGGCAGAAGGACCTGTGGACAAGGTGGAGTCTGAGTCTTGTACCTTGCAGACTTAATGATAGAAAGTGGCAGGCCATCCTTGTCCCCAGCTCAGAGAGCCCAAGTGCAGGTGCTCACTGTCTTCTTCACAGGCTGTTGCCTCATATGAAGTGTGCTTACATTAATACTCAACACCCTCTCACCCCCATATGAAGTGTGCTTGCACTAATACTCAGCACCTTCTCACCCCATATGAAGTGTGCTTCCACTAATAATATTCTAAACCCTTCTCACCCCCATATGAAGTGTGCTTGCACTAATACTCAACACCCTCTCACCCCCATATGAAGTGTGCTTGCACTAATACTCAACACCTTCTCACCCTCATATGAAGTGTGCTTGCACTAATACTCAACACCCTCTCACCCCCATATGAAGTGTGCTTTCACTAATAATATTCTAAACCTTTCTCACCCCATATGAAGGGTGCTTGCACTAATACTCAACACCCTCTCACCCCCATATGAAGTGTGCTTTCACTAATAATATTCTAAACCTTTCTCACCCCATATGAAGGGTGCTTGCACTAATACTCAACACCCTTTCACCCCCATATGAAGTGTGCTTGCACTAATCCTCAACACCTTCTCACCCCATATGAAGTGTGCTTGCACTAATCCTCAACACCTTCTCACCCTCATATGAAGTGTGCTTGCACTAATACTCAACACCCTTCTCACCCCCATATGAAGTGTGCTTGCACTAATACTCAACACCTTCTCATCCTCATATGAAGTGTGCTTGCACTAATACTCAACACCCTCACCCCCATATGAAGTGTGCTTTCACTAATAATATTCTAAACCTTTCTCACCCCATATGAAGTGTGCTTGCACTAATACTCAACACCCTTTCACCCCCATATGAAGTGTGCTTGCACTAATACTCAACACCCTTCTCACCCCCATATGAAGTGTGCTTGCACTAATACTCAACACCCTTTCACCCCCATATGAAGTGTGCTTGCACTAATCCTCAACACCCTTCTCACCCCATATGAAGTGTGCTTGCACTAATACTCAACACCTTCTCACCCTCATATGAAGTGTGCTTGCACTAATACTCAACACCCTCACCCCCATATGAAGTGTGCTTTCACTAATAATATTCTAAACCTTTCTCACCCCATATGAAGTGTGCTTGCACTAATACTCAACACCCTTTCACCCCCATATGAAGTGTGCTTGCACTAATACTCAACACCCTTTCACCCCCATATGAAGTGTGCTTGCACTAATACTCAACACTTTCTCACCCCATATGAAGTGTGCTTGCACTAATACTCAACACCCTTTCACCCCCATATGAAGTGTGCTTGCACTAATACTCAACACCTTCTCACCCCCATATGAAGTGTGCTTGCGCTAATACTCAACACTCTCTCACCTGTCAAATTGAGAAACCTTTGTTTATCAGAATTTGCAAATTCCAGACCAGTATAAAATCTCTTTAATGACTTCCTTATCTTTTCAAAAATCTTAGAACTATTAATACATTGTGATGAGTATGAATTGTCTCCCGTTATCTTTGTAGTGTTGCAGGAAAGTAGATGAGGAACAATAGGAAACCTGATGTGAGTTTTCAGAATTTCTGATTGAAAAGATGTCCCTGTATATACTATACTATAATACCAAAGGATGGGTCATAACTTTAAATGGTTGATCATAATTACGTCATTTTATTGTAATGTATCCTCATCCACATTCCTAGGAAGGAAATTTGGATGTTTTTTAAAGTTATTTTCAAATTCATTATTCATTTAACAAATGAAAGTGAATTTCAACTACTTGTTTTGGGGAATGAGAATTAGCTAAAAATAAATTTTTGCCTTTGAGATGATTCTAGTAAAAGTAAGGACATATAAAGAATTAGTGCCTTTCTGAAATAATAATTAGGTTCATAGGAAATTGTGGCAGGTGTGGCTGACCACCTCTGTGATTCCAGTGCACTTGTGAGGTTGAAGTGGGCAATTGCTGAGTTTGAGGTCTGCGTGGGCTACATAATGAATTCCAGACTAGCCTGGCCGCAGTGTAAGAGCTCTTTCTCAAATTAAACATATAAGAGAGAGGGAAAGGGAAAGGAAATGAGAAGTAATTATTAATTTCAAACTTGGAGTAGAATAAAAGGACTTTGGGATGTGATAGGAAGGATATCTGGGGACCTGCACGTGACAGAAAGATGTGGGACTGTGAGAACAGTTGGGAGCAAAATTAACTACAGTTCTGTTACTTATGTCTTTTCAAGGTATACTCATATGCCTTGCAGTACTTGGAAGTCAGCTAATAGGAACTGAGGGAATGATCCAGAATTTTAATAGGAGCATTAAGTAGAATTATCTTTATCCATATAAAGATGTATACATCTGATGTATATATGTGAAAAAAGTTGTCAGATTTAGGTCTGGATTTTCATATTAATTTTTAAATCATGGTGTGTTTTATAGCAGATATTTTATACTAAAAGAATTATTTTGGACAAATTAATGATCCAAAGAACATCTCTTTAATTTTTAAATGTTCTTACCAGCAACATTTGTTGCAACATGATTATCATCTACTGTGATGTGATCAGTTTGTTCTGTGGTTTTTATTCTGCTGAATAGTTGGCAGTAGCAGATCTTGTATAAGACAGATACATCCTTATAGGTGTATGAATGCTAAACTGCCACACAAAACCAGAATTATGGAAAATAAATTTCAGAATGTCTTAAGAAGATACTATATATTTTCTCTTGGTTTTCTGGTTGAATTTTATCATTCTTAGTCACAAATGGCAGAGAACTGTTCCAAGTCTAGTTCAGTAATGACATTTCCAACTGTCTCATAATGCAACATTTGGTAAAATGCGGAGTAGAAGAGCCAAATGTGTCACCCGTGCTGAGGAAAATGGGACTGTGGTAATTAGTGTGCCATCTTCAAATATGAAATTACTGCTTCAAGTTCAGCACAGTAATTCTGAGCACTCATGGCCAACAGTCTCTGTGCTGAGTGGTCTATGGCATCCTGTTCTGCCCCAACCTCTCAACAGGAAGGTATTAGTCATTCCTATCATGTACAGAGGAAGGACAAGTTATTTGAAAGGCTAAACTATTTGGTCATGGTCCAATAGAGAGTGAGTAGAGAAGCTGGGGTTGAGAGCAGGTCCTCTGAGGGACAGGTTTAGGGCCCATCAGCCATGCTCCACAGATGAGAAAAATCAAGGCCTAGTGAGGCTGAAGTCCTGTTGTTGGCATCAAACAGTAAGAGTGAGGAGAGCAGCATGCAAGTGCAGAGCCTTCCATGTCAGAGGCTGGGTTCCTTAGACAGCCTTTTAAAATTTGAGTTGTCAGCCCAGTTTGGGCAGATTCTTTGTCCTATCAAAATTGAGAAAGTAAGGCATCCTGTTACTAATTGGGAAGGACAATCGTTACAGACAAAGTTGAGAAGCAGAAATTAGTGGAAAGATAATTGCAGTGTCTTCTACTTTATTCCTTTATAACATCACACCAAAGCAGAGTGTGTCATGAGAAAGCAGTTTTCTCTCCCCAGGTTCACAGCCAGAACTTCACTGTGTCCCTTAATGAGATCTTCGGCCCCACTTGGTGGACCAGAATAAATTCATTCAGGTCTTTAAAAGCAATTAAACTGAAAGCTCAGAGAACAAATCTGAGTCTTAGAATATGCTATGCATTTTACAAATAACATGTTCAGAATTGAACAAGTATCAGAGGCAGGTTTTTGCACGTTGATTTTGGGTGTCACTCCAGTACACTGCATTCTGGCATGCTTGGTCTGGAGGACATATCTATGGCATCGCAGTTTTTGGCAATGAATGGTTATTAATTCTATTTTGTAAGCCCTTTGTTTAAGAATTCAGCAAAGGATGGGTGAGGAAACAGAGTTTTCATTACTAAAATCTCTGTCATAGGAGATATCATTTATAAGCCAAGGAGAGGCAGATAAATGGAGGACACTATTAATTATAAATCCTAGATGATTCTATGTGGATGTAAACTTGAATTTACATTTTCTCAAAATTTCCTGTGTATTAATCTTGGAAAATAGATCACATAGCTATGTTGTTGGTGTATATGTACAAGGTAGTATTTGCAGTGTTCTTCCAAGGACATACAAGTACATACTACCTTCTGCCTATCCTATGACTTGCTTGGAAATAAGACCATGTTTGCCTTCTGTACAGATGATTTTAGCCACTCCTGTCGAGAGAGGTACAAACCAAGGTCTATTTGTTAACAGCTGTATATAATAACCCAATGGTAAAATTTTATGAAAGTAAGTAATTTCTAATTTGTACACCTTTATACTTTAAACTATACTTATTATGAATTCATTATATAAACAAAATGTAAGTTAATAAGTTAAACTACTACTCATTAGCAGTTTATTCATTCTCTATAACATCATCAGGTAAATGCTCTTTTTAATCATAAGAAAGCTAAATCTAAAATTCTGTTTATGCCCTGTGTCATATGTGTTAATGCAAAAACAGTAGGTAACAAATTGCCTTCCCTTATTGTGCTCCTTCCTCATCTGCAAAGGAATTTTATGAATGATGCATCACAAGACTTCAGCCATTTATATTCAAAGACTGGTGGTTAATGTTTTCACCTAATGCCTGAGAATCTTAAAGATCTCCATAAATAATGAAGCCATTCATTGTGCTCAAGGATTCTGCCTTCTCCACTGATATGATTTTCTCCTCATTTGAAAGAGTATTTAATTGCATTGCCCATCCTCTTTAATATTTAATAATAATTTTATTAAGTGTATAGGATGAGAGGAACAAGATCTGTGGTATCTAGTGCTGGTCATCAATTTTTTCTTATCATGACTTAATGAATATTATAATTACAAGGAAAGGCAGAAATATAAATTAGCTTGGTAGTTGGTTGGGACTTGCAAACTGAGTGGTTTCAGCTAGGCAAATCCGGCTTAGGCACAAATACCTAGTGGTGCTTCAGGGGCCTTGCATGGATCATCTGCACTTTAAATAATGACACAGGCTGTGGGTAAAGATTTGAAGACAGTCACTCACAGCTCCTGCTGGTGCCACTTAGTCTTAGCAGGTGTATGTTTCTTGATCTCTTTGATGTATTTTGACAACTTTTATTTTTCATTCCTTGAACATTTTGGATAATGCTTTCCTCTCTGCTAACACAAATGCACGGGTTATTTTGAATGGGAACCTTACTATATACCTCTCATCATAATAGCACTTTTTTGTTTAAGTAGCACCTCACACCTGAGGTTTTTCCAAGTGCTTTTGAGTACATTTTTTTAGGCCTGTAGGTGGAGGTCAAGAGAAGGTTGTTTATAGGTTGTTTGTAGCACCATACACTTCATGCGTCTGAGAGGGCAAACCAGAGCCTGGGAGAAGGTAGACTTTGTCTTTAGCTTTCCAGATTTGTATATATACAAAACAATTGCTAAATTTTCAATGCCGTTTGTTCAGAAATGAAAACAGATATTGTCGCATTTAATGTGCCTTTAAGCCTGTTTTAAGCAGATCATTTTTAACCCCCTTCAGCAACTGCTTCGAGAACGACAGCAGATGGCCAGCCGTCCCTTTGCTTCTGTTGATGTAGCACTGGAAGGAGGAGCCGAACAGACAGACTTTCTACGAGGGCCATTAGAGGTAGGAACAGTGGTGCTGAGGGGACCAGGGTGATTTGCATATTTATATTGCCTCTCTAATCTGCATCTGCTTGTGAAGCCACACAGAGTCTGATTATCTGGAGTTGACAAGATTCAGCCACATATGTTATGGTATTTTCAAGGCACATAGTTTTAATGGTATGACATGAGCTGTAACAAAAGCCACTGGAGAGTCTATTAGCTTAGGCAAGAGAGACAGACTGCTCACCTGGCAGCCTTTGCCTGACAGGTAGGAGCTGAAGGAATTTAAGGTATAGTTACCCTGGAAGAAGCTGAGTGCCATAGTTAGTCCTCAGAGGACCCTGTGGTCCCTGCTGGACAATTCACATCCATCTTTATTAGCAACATTTTACTGCAAAAGGTGTGTGGAGATGAGCTGCATTTTAATTACATAGTTTAGCTTTTAAAGTTGAATGTACAATATCCTGGATATTTTTATTTCTGGAGTATGACGATTATCACGCAGCTGTGTTGCATGTGCAGAAATAGAGAGAAATGGAATAAAAAGTGTTGTGTGCATTTGAATGTGATGTTGGAATCTGAAGAAAACTGAAATCATGACCTTCCAAAGCTGTTGGAGGCATTCTAGTTTAATTGTATACTTACTTGTTTATGCATAGTCTGTGCAATGTTTAAGATGTAAGAGCAAGAAACTCCAGAGTTGACATCTTTTCTTCTATCTTTTAGAAATGCCACTATTTGACTAACTATGTTATCATCAGATTTTTCCCCCCAAGAAAAGGGAGGATTTCAAAATCAGAGTCATCCTAAAACCTAGGCACAAATATATTTCATTTTTTCTGTGGGGGCAAAGTCTTGTTATTGTTAAAAATTAAACCCCAAGCATACTTCATGAGTAAAATAGTTTTTGGATGAACTAAAGTGTGTGTGTGTGTGTGTGTGTGTGTGTGTGTAAGAGAGAGAGAGAGATCAGTGTGTTGCTTCTATATACTTAATTTTTTCTTACTCTAGATCAAGGTGGCATGGAAAACTAGAGCATTAAAGAGAGGTAGGTACATAGCTTCCATTGCTGGGAGAGACATTACAAGGCAGAATGTATGAATGAAATATATAGCAAATGCTCTAATTTTGTTTTGGTCCCCTGTTTCAAATAATGTTATTCTAAAAACTTTAAAAACAAGCAGGAAATCTAGACTGTTCACATCTAAGTCTCTGTTGTCTCCAGTGTGACATGTTCAAGCCATGGGAGAAATAAATGTAAGGGACTGTGTCGTAGACCGTCCGAAAGGAAGACTAGAGGAAGAGTGTGCCCGTTGCCGCACATGCAGCTGCTCACTGGAGTCTCTCAGTGGCTCCTTGACAGAGTACTTGGTGCACACGTGTTCAACATGTGGCCGTTGTTTTTTTTAAATGTTTTCCTGTAGGCCCTCCAACACCCCTGGGTTTGCAGCTTCTCTGTGTCCTTGTTTCAGCCCTGTTCCTTGTGCAGTAGGGCCGCTAGTTTTCTCTCTCCAGCCCACTCCAAGACTGTTTTCATGGATGCTTACGCTGATACAGCACTGTCCCCCAAGGCTTGCTTCTGCTACTGGGGTATGTGGTGGTGGGGGGGAGTGTGCAGGGCAGAGAGAGAAACCATTTTCTTTATGATCTCATTTCTTCACTTCTGAGTATTGTGTGTTTTCTTTTTCTGTTTTTCATAGTACCCCGTACTCATCAGTGGTCCATAGAAATGCTTGTTCCTCCCTGCGTTTCTTAATACACCTTTCTTTCCCTTTAGCTCATCTCAAGCAAAATTAATACAGTAGTTTGTGCATGATACCATTTCTGCTTCCAAATATTGAAAGTAACCAGAAGTTTTGATATATATCATCAGTGAACTTCTTTATTATAGCATGTTTAAATAACAGTGAGCATCCTTTACTCTTTGCATCTCTGACTGCTCCCCTAGTCACAGAAAAGATGCACATGAGTTGATGTAATTGCTGAGTCAGCAGTTGTGGTGGGCAGAAGTGAATGCATAGGAGTTTAGTGGCCTGCATGCCTGGCTCTGAGAGAGTCCTGCACCATGCCACGCATAGGAGCATGTTATCTCTCTACAGTCCTGGCCTGGGAGACTGCTTCTGCAGCTTTCCTGCCCCTACAGCAGCTGGTGAAGGATTTGTGTATCTCAGGCCAAGGCACTAATGCCTTGCTCCTGGGCAGGCTTCCATTTCTTCCTCCGAATGGCCCAATCACTTGCCTGCTTTCTTTGTGTTCTGAGACATTGGAGGAATTTCTGACGTCTCTGAGATTCATCAGTTTTCCTCCTCTTCCATGTAATCTCCATGTCTAAAGTGACAGTTTCGCTACCTGTGCCCTTTGGTGGCAAAGTTCACTCTGTATCATGTAGATTATGCCAACATTGGGATTCTTAGTTTTCTTTCTGGTGTTATTGCTCAGTTCTCTAAATAACCTGAATGCCTTTATGTTTTTTATACCATTTTTCCCCAGAAATTCAGCTACAAGATATAGAAGGGAAAAATAATTACATGCTAGCTCCCATTTAGCAAGTCCATTTTACCTGCGGTTGAGTTCTAATTATAGAAGTATGGTATTTTTAGAGCCTGTTGAGCTATAATTCATAAAATATGAGTTCACAAACTTAGGTATATGCCCTATTGTTTTTAGTATAAACATGGAGTTGTATAATCATTTCCCAGATAATATATGATATTCCTATTTGCACTCATCACAGTTTGGGACTCTGTCTATGCTGCGGACTGTTAGGAACTACAGGTTTATATTGTGTTGTGCGCAGGGACTGTATTTCTGACTGTCTAAGGCAGGTTTGTTGTGCTGTCCAGGGTGGTTATTCAGTCCTCCTGCCTGAGCTTTCTGGGTGTCTAGAGTACAGGTATGCAGCATCATGCCCAGCCCCCGTATTTGTTAATAAAGTTCCTCAGATGATAGATGTTTGGATTGTTTCTATTTGGGAATAGTCTTGATGAAACTGTCATAAATATTATATTAAATACATCTTACTTTTGCTAAGTTCAAGATTATAATCAGTGGACGTTGAAGTTTTATGAGCTATTGAAGACTCTGTGTTGGATGGTGTAGTTTCTCTTTTGAAAATCATTGATCATGAGTGGAGAGTTTCTGGGCTGTTCTCCTGATGTATGTCTATTTCTGGCAGTGCCATATTGTCTTGATTATTGTAGCTCTGCAGTATGTTTGGAATCAGAAAAGGCAAGTCCTCCAACTCTGCTCTTTATGCAATTACCTTGACTCTTCATATCCCTTGAAATTCCATGTAAATTTTAGGATCAGGTTTAATTTTCTACTGTGAAACACTGCAGTTCAGAATATATTTTTAGAGCTTAAATTGGTTGTTTGCTCCCTCTTTTAAAAGTAAATATCCGAGTTGCATCTCTGCAGCTTGATGCTAATTTCTTTCTTTGGCATCCTTTAGAAAATAAGTAGAGATTTTAAGATTACATTTCATTTCCTGTTTGCTCTGCTCTTTATAATAATTGCTACTAACTAGAAACTTTCTAGCTGTGGTTTATTTATCATTATTGTGGAATACCAAGAGCGGTTTCAAATTTCTCTGTTTTTAAATACATATAATGGCACAATGTGGTTTATTGATTGCTTACATGACTAACTGTGAAACCTGGGGCCATTTTGAAATCACATTAAAGGATTTATTTTATATGAACTGAGAACCAAAGTACTTTAAATTATTATGATAGGTTTTTCTTACAGTTCAGTATTAAAACCCAACACAATACCACAGGTCAGTGGGCTATTAATGTTATGCAAAAAATATTGGTTATTCATAATGTGGTTAGCTAAACAGTGAGTTTATAGTAAATTAAATCTGACTCTTATGTGTACTCTTGAGATTCACATTGGAATGGTCAGGTGAAAATTTAAGGTAGAGTAAGAGATGATATCTTTTATATACCTGAGGTTCACCACAGCTGGGGTAACTGTGCCCTTCTGTTCACCACAGCTGGAGGTAACTGTGCACTGCTATGCATGAGCTCACACATTTTAAGTTGTTTAAAATACTGAATCTTTAATGGACTTTAATAGTTCAAACCCCATAACAAATAAGTTACTCACAGGTATTAGGTTGAAATGAAGACTATGTTGAAAATATATTTTCCTGTTCACTTCTTTTTAAATTAATTTATTGTGTGTATGGGTGTTTTGTCTGCTTGAACATCTGTGCACCACCTTCCTGCCTGGTGACTAGGGAGGCCAAGAAGAGTATTGGGTCCCATGGCACCGGAGTTAAAGGAGTTGAGAGCCACTGTATAGGTGCTGGGACTTGAACCTGGGTTCTCTGGAAGAGCAGAGGAACCATCTCTCCAGCCCCTCCCCATTCACTTTTGCGTGGTGTCCAATGAATGACAGTTAGGTCACTGTTTATGAACCTGTAGATATCATTGACAGTCTCTCTATGATGTCATACTTTCTCTTGATGATTCATTGTAATTACTTCTAGCCAAGTGCTCCTATTTCTCCTATCACAACACTGACAAACTAGGTAACACTTTAATGATGCACCTTGAAAGACATGTTAGCTAAGTTGTAAGGTGATATATTTGGATTATTCCTTATACATATTGATACAAGCCTTTCTGTAATTGTGTACATACTGTATTAACATAGAAAATATTGAAGTGACAAGAAAATTGGAGAATACAATCTGGGCTCCTTTTTGTTTATTGAAGATGACTTCACACATGTCCAGTGCTCAGAGTGTTACCACATATTCCAAGTTAGCGTCTCCAGCCACAGTTGAACCTTAGGAGACAGACTTTGGTGGTCTCTAGTGGGATCTTGGTGCTCTATCACCTTTCACCCACAGTGATTGATCCACATTCTGTGGGCCTTTAGGATTTGTTGACGAACGTTAATGCTTAGTTAGGTACATGCTGGGCATGCATACAGGGTAGTCTCAATCATATAAATGTGGATATATATGCCAAGGGAAGAAACCTACTTTAGATCTTCCTAGGTCATAGAGAAGAGTGAAATGTTTGATTGGAGTTTAAAATGGTGTTTTTCAAAATTGGTTCATATACCGTTCCCAGTGTGATTGAAAGCATTAGTCCAGTCTTATTACAATAAAGAACCCCATAAGACAATTAGAACTGATAGCTAAATCAGTAAAGTTACAGAATATAAAATAAATATCCAATGGTAAGCAACACTTCTATATACCAGTTCCTAATTTGTTGAAAAACAAATAACGACTAAAATCTCATTCTTATTAACAGCAAAAGATATCCAGGGATATATATATAACCAAGGAAACAAAAGACTGGTGAGTGAATATTATGAAAGACTAATCAAAATAAATGTCTAAAAATTGGAAATATCTACTGTGATCATAGAGTAGAAAAATTGACATTGTTAAAAATGTCTATATTATACAAAATGACCTACAGATTAAATGAAGTCCCATCAAAATTTGAATTGTATGTTCTTTAGAAATAAAATAAGTATTTGAAGGCATATGTGGAATCTTAGCTGCTGACTGAGTTTGTGAGCAGAAAACAGCACTATAGGCATCGCAGTGCCTGAACTGTGGCATTAGAGTAATGACGACAAGGTGATTGTCTTGTCTAGTTCTACATGTGTCGTACAGTCATTGAGAGCTGAGAGATACTCCACCCACCTATGTTCTCATCATTCTTGACTTTAAAACCACTACATGTTGGAAACAGACCAGTTTTCCCTAATAAATGGTTTTCAAAACTGGATATTCACCTGCAACAGGATGAGATTTTGCCCATATCACTAACCCTCCCCAGAATCAACTCAAACCAGATCAGGCTTAAGTGAATGCCAAAGGCCAAACCCACAGCACTGACACATGGAAAATCACAGTGTCAGTGTAATCAGTGATGACATGGATAAGACTCAAAGGCAGGGGCAACAGAAGCAAGAGACAGTGGTGGTGTGTCAAAATAAGATGCTTCTGAAAACAAAGAATCAAGCAACAGAGTAAGGAGACTGGGCCTTCATTGTGGGAAAGTTTTCAGATTATCCATCTGAAAAAGAATCAATATTCAGAATATATCAAAGACTGAATACCAAAAGTCCTTCAAATTCACTCTAAAGAAAAATGAGCTAATTGTGTGACTTGGGTTCTTGAAAGAAGAAATTCAGGTTGTCAACAGATTTATGAAAGAATGCTCAAAATCATTACTTGTTAACAAAATGAAAATTTAAATTAATGAGATGTGGTATCACCCCAGTTATATGACTTTTACCAAAAAGATTAAAGATAACAAATATTACTGAGAAAATAGAGAAGTTTTCAAAGTGGATTTGTACCATTGTCAGTTACATATACCTTGGAGTCCTCCCTGGCACTGGGCATTGTTGATTACCTTATTCTTCTAAGGTGTGAGGAGCATTTCATTGCTGTGCTTGGGTTTGAGGAGTCCTTTCTTATTTTCCAAAAGAGGTAGTAGCCAGCCGTACAGCAATACAAACCACAAATTTTGATTTTTTTCATAAACATTTTACATAATATTAACTGATTTATATGCTAAAATAAAGATATTAGTCATATTTGTGTTTTAACCACAAAATACTAAGGCATCTAATTTACAAAGATAGAAATGTTAATTTGGCTCCCAGTTTTGGAGAGTCGAAGTCTCTGGACGGGACAGTTGTTACTGTGTTAGCTTTTTGGTGACAGCAGTAGGTAGCAGCATATCCTGGTGTTTATGAGAACAAGTGGCCATGCCCTCCGTAGGATCAGAGTGAAATGGATGGGCCCTAAATCAGCCCTCCCGAGAGAACTCACAGGGTTACACAGGAACCAGCAAGAGGTTACAGGCGAGTTATTTTTAAAGAGCTTGCCCCCCATTAACCTAAGGTTCCAGCTCTCTAGGACACCTCTTTTCCTAACAGAATCATCCTGAACACCAAGCTTTTAACACTCAGACCTTTGGGGACACTCCATCCAAACTGTAGCAGTAACAGTTAGGGACATCTTACATGTGCTTGTTTTTATAGGACTCAAAAATTAACCTGGAAAAGATCTTCATAAATAAATAGTTGGATTTTTCTAGCTGTCTATGAGGATCTCTTTAGTTAAATAACTCCATTTATTAAGAAATAAAATATTAATATCATAGATTGATTTTTAAATTAAAAAATGAGCATACCTAGAAATAGAGAAGTGAATTATACCACCGAGTTTCCACAGTTCCAGACTCTTGGCCAGTCTTGTTTTGTCATCAAAATAAATTTTATTTGAATCTCAGAGTTCTTGATTTATCATATTGAAATACTGAAAATAATTTCTTTTTAAATGTTTAGATTTAAACATCTAATTTCTAGTTTTGTTCTCTAAGGTTTCCGTAACCACCCAGTTTGTCCTGTCTGCAAGTGAAGTGTTCGGTCTGTTTATTATTCCAATCACATACAGTGGAAAATCCCAACACCTACGTGTGAACCAGAGCTCATTACACAACTTTGTTTCATGCACCAGCAAACTGTGTATGTGCTTTCTTTAATAGCCCTGTGTAGACACTGAGTTATGGGAATATCCGGGTTTGCTGAATGGAAGTTGCCATTTAACAATATAAGCTAGTTAATTTTAATTTAATATATTTTTTAAATAGCATGTTGACTATAATCTGTGGAGTACTTTCTTAATTCTTATTACAACACTGATCTAATTTTTCTCCCCAGGAAGCTTAGCTCAAGTGCAGAACCAGTTTTAATTAAGAATAAAAAAAAGAAAAGAAAACAAGGAACTTCATTGGGAATTCTGATCTTTGCTACCACAACTAAGAAGTCTATAAGCAACATGAGATTAGTGAGATGTTAGAGATGATAACCACATTAGGGATTGCCTATAATTGGGAAAGTAACCTTGACACATTTCAGTCCAACTCTGAGTATCTGTGGTTTATTATATTCCAGACAGTACCCATTACCCAGGATGTAGGGCTAAATTAACTTTAATGTTGCACTCTTCACAAGACATTCCATAGCTAGCAATAACATTAACATAATGCTGTTAAAATAAGAATTTCAATTATAAAGCAGATGAGAGTGTGAAGAACATGACAGCCTTAATGAGAAGCAGGAGTTGGTCCTTGCTATGATAAGGCACACAGTTATAGAGAAAGAGGAAACAAAACACAGCCTCAGGCTTTTCCTCTTGTGTCTTGTCAGCTCTCCTGATAACAGCCTTGGGTTCAGATCTATTCTGTGACTCTGCAGGCTGCTGCCAGCACCTTGGCCCTGTCCTCTTTCATTTGCTGCTGGAACACCTTTGATTGCTGTATGTTCTACTCTTACAAGCAGCTGAAAGCACGCTTTCTTACTCTGCTCATCCCTCCTTTGTTAAGAAAGGGAATCACCAGGCTGGCCTGTCTTGCAGGCAGGAAAACTGGGTCAGTGGCTCCAGAGTTTATATGGAAGTAGATTGGAATTAGTTGAAGGACCAGTAAGTGCTTATTCTTAGAACTGATTTTTAACCAAGGCCAAAGTGTAGTAAATGTGACCCAACTGCTTCAGCCTCTTCCTGGCTGCAGCATTGCCTGTCTTTGTTTTCATCTGGAGTTACGTGTAGATAGAGCTGTCAGAACACCCAGGGCCAAAGGCTGCAACCGAGAACTCTCTTGGTTCATTGGGGTGGCTGCAACAAAGATTCCATAGGTAGGGTGGCTTGTAAACACAAAAATTATTTCTTGCCCATTCTGGAACCTGTAGACACAGGAACAAGGAGATTTAGTGTCTGCTTAGGGCCCCACTGCTTGATTGATGAATGACACCTTTGCTGTGTCCTCATGTGACAGGAAGAGCAAACTGGCTCCACTTGTCTCTTTGTGACAACACTAATCACCTTCCCAAAGCTGCACTGCTGGATATTAACATAAACTGACCTATTGAGGGTGAGGTTTTGAAATAGGAATTTTCTTGGGAAAAATGCCTTCAGACCACAACCAGAGCACTCTGTTAGTTGTTCATATGAAGTCACTTCTGTGATATCTGTGTTTAGTACCCCTTTCTTGAAGCCTGTTATGTTCTGTAAAAGGTAGTGTTTGCTGTGGGATGTTCTGTAGTTAGAGTTTTCCTGCCTGGCCCAGTCAGGACAAATCTCTCTTACCTGCCAGTCCCACAGTCGCTCAGACCCAACCAAGAAAGCACACAGAAACTTACATTGTTTAGAAACTGTATGGCTGTGGCAGTTATCTACTTATCTACTTTTTCTATCTTAAATTAACCCATTTCTGTTAGTCTATACTTTGCCACATGGCTTGTGGCTTACCAGTGTCTTTACATGTTGCTTCTCATGGTGGCGGCTGGCAGTGTCTCCCCAGCCTTCTACTTCCCAGAATTCTCTACTCTCTTGTCCTGCCTATACTTCCTGTCTGGCCACTGGCCAATCAGAACTTTATTTACACAGAGCGATATCCACAGCACTTCCCCTTTTCTTTTTTTTTTTAAGGAAGGTTTTTAACTTTTACATAGTACAATTACATATAACAAAACAATTATCAAGCAAGAATTACAGTTACAATATTAAAGAAGATATCCTATCTATCTTACTAATGAATTCTTGCCACGTTGGGCGCCAATGTTCTGTATGTTAAATGTGTTGCTCTGATTGGTTAATAAATAAAACACTGATTGGCCAGTAGCCAGGCAGGAAGTATAGGTGGGACAAGGAGAGAGGAGAATGCTGAAAGGTGGAAGGCTGAGGCAGAGAGACGCTGCCAGCGACCTCCATGAAAAGCAAGATGTAAGGTAATGGTAAGCCACGAGCCACGTGGCAACTTATAGATTAATAGATATGAGTTAATTTAAGATATAAGAACTAGATAACAAGAAGCCTGCTGCGGCCATACAGTTTGTAAGTATTGTAAGTCTCTGTGCGTCTACTCAGTTGGGTCTAAGCGGCTGCAGGACTGGCAGGTGAGAGAGGTCTGTCCTAACCATGGGCCAGGCAGGACTGTAGAAAACTCCAGCTATAAGTGTTAGCAAATGTTTTCCTGATATGATTTAATTCTCTCTCTCTCTCTCTCTCTCTCTCTCTCTCTCTCTCTCTCTCTCTCTGTCTCTCTCGTGCACGCACAACCCAAGGCAGCATCAGTGTGGAACACTTCCTTGCCAGCCCTGAAGCTTTCTGTATTACAGAGTTAAGGAGGCCAAGGAACTGCCCTGTCCATCACATCTATAATTCATTATGATCAGCTGGGTTATTTTTATTTTTCAGCTATGCTGTAAATTGTTAGGGATTATTGTTTCTTCTTGTTTAATTTGGATTTTTCCCTTTGACATTTAAAAGAAACTTTTCTCATTTTTCCTTCTTTAAAGGCCTGGGACATACTCCTGGAGAACCCAAAGACTACTTTGGTTTTATTCCACCCGATATGTCACTATTTGTGCAGCATTTGTATAATTAATATGAACACTATCCCTTAATTTCTTTATAAATACATTTCTCATAAAACATGTTATCCATATTGCTTGCTCTAGAGCGTGACCAATTCCATAGTCTTTACTGCAATGTGCAGTATAATGCCCATAATGTTTGTGTTGTCTGCTCTTATATTTACTTAATCTATCATCAGAGGGAGCATGGCTGATACCTTTAAGTGAGCCAATCGATTATGCAGCATTATGTGTAGCTTTCACAGCAGCAATTTTCTTTTTTCCCTTAGGACCCTTAATTCTGGAAATGAGCATTCCATCTAGATTGAGAGTGTTCATTTATAAAGTGCAAATGCATTTTAGCTTATATAAAATATATATAAATGGTAGAGCCATAGAATAATCCATAAAATGTATAAGGTATTTTATTAGTCTATGGTGTTTTTAATTATATTCACAATCAGATTGATTTTAAGTTATAAATATTAAGGGAAATTTTTCAGTATGAGCCATAGAGCTCAAAGATAAATTGATGTTCATCATTTATTGTTTTCTAAACCAAAATATTACATGTTATGAGAGTAACTTTATTTAGCAGACCTTCATCCTTTTGTCCATTTCCATTTATCTTTTTGTGTGTTTATTTCTCTGTGTGTGTGTGTTTATTTCTGTGTGTGTGTGTGTTTATTTCTGTGTGTATGTTCCTATGTGTGTGTTTATTTCTGTGTATGTGTGTATGCCTGTATGGGTGTGTTTATTTCTCTCTCTCTCTCTCTCTCTCTCTGTGTCTCTCTCTGTGTCTCTCTCTGTCTCTCTCTGTCTCTCTCTCTCCCACTCTGTGTGTGTGTGTGTGTGTGTGTGTGCAAGCGTGCACAGGGGTGTTTGTGCTGTGGTGCATGTGTGGAAGTCATATGACCCACCCAGGCTTCAGTCTCCACATTCCATATTGTTTGTGACAAGATCTTTAATTATCACCACTGTGTATGCAAGGCTACCTAGCCTGGGGGTTCCTGGGGATTCTCCTGTCTCCATCTCCCATCTCAGTGTAAGAATACTAGAATTAAGGAGGTGTGCTCCCACATCTGGTTTTACATAGGTTCTGGGGACGGAAACACAGGTTTTCCATGTATTTGTGCCACAAGTACTTTGCCCACTGAACTATCTCTCCCCTTCAGTTCTTCATATTTTTAAATGTAAAACAGTGGGTTTCAACCACTGTGTAATGGTTCCATCAGAGAATGGGATCATGGGAGACAAGGCGGAGTCATGGGAGTCAGGGCAGAGTCATGGGCGCAGAGGGCAGGGTGTTAAGATAGCTGGTGTCTAACATACGAAAGCCTTGAGAGAACAAGGAAACCAGCCTTTGCTCAGGCCTCTGGGAAAAACACAGACATGTTGGCTTTTTCATTTGTCTGAATGAAACCCATTAATGAACTTCTGACTCCAGAACTGTGTGTATTTTGTTACAGCCTACTAAATTTGTGTCAGTTTGTTTCTATAGCAATAAGCAAGTATTACAATTATCTATGAATACAGTTATAAGAAACAGATTCTCTGGTATTGTTGGAGATGCAAAAGCATGTTTTACTGTTTATATATGCATTTGCTCTCAGGTCCCACAGACTCAGCTCTGCCACTATCAGAAATGCACAAGGTAGCAGCACCAATTGTAGATATTAAAGACTGAAAACAACCCAAACACCTGCATATTTAAATATCGGTGTGAATATGACAAAATGTTCTGTTTGCAATGATGAAAATAAATGTTACCATGTTTTGAAATAAAAATGATCTCAAGTGATATTACTAAGTGAATTATCAAGGTGAAGGAAAATTATGTATTGTATGTCTAAAAGGGAAGGAAATTAGGATATGTGTACATATATGAACATATTTGCTTTAAAAATAGCTGCATTGTAGTGGCGCACACCTTTAATCCCAGCACTTGGGAGGCAGAGGCATGAGGATCTCTGTGATTTTGAGGCCAGCCTGGTCTACAGAGCAAGTTCCAGGACAGCCAGGATTGTTATACAGAGAAACCCTGTCTCAGATAACCAAAAAGAAAAGGAAAAAAAATGAATGTTTCCTGCTTGGCCTCTGAAGTCCACGGTAGGACTGAAAAGAAAACAGAACGAGTACCATAGAGGTGGGAGATGTGCCTCTGAGTTTACTCTGTTTTGTAGATGTTGGCCCAGGACTGTTCAAATGTATTAAAACTGTAAAAGCGTCAAAAGTAGATGAATGTTAAAATTAATATGCGAATGGATGTAAATATAAATGAGCCCAAAGATTTTCTAATTTATAGAAAACAGACCTCAACATTGATAAAGCATGGAGTCAGAACACATTAGGACCTCAGTGGTAATGAAGGAGTCAAATGACGACAGTACAGAGAGGCAGCTGATGGTACTGGCCTACAGTTCCCCAGATATCAGTAGGATCTATCACTGCTGCAGCAGGGAGCATCACAGCCAGCAGGCAGGAATGGTGCTGGAGCAGAGCCTGAGGTCTGCAGCCCCACCTACAATCAGGAAATGGGGAAGCAGGGAGAATTACAGGAGGCTTTGCAAACTTTAAGCCCCGCCCCCAGTGACTCACTTTCAGCAGGGTCACGCCTCCTAACTCCTCCCAAGGAGCCATGTACTGGACACCAAGTATTCAAATGCCAAGACTTTAAGGGAACTTATTCAAACCTCTGGATCAGAAGGCCAGAGGAACCACTACAGTATTCCCTAGTGGCCGACTGATTAGCATTCTCCTTAGCTGTGAAGGTGGCACTTTCCCCAGAGCATTCCAGGAGTTTGGAATTTGTTGTTTGTTTTCTTGATGTTGCCTTTCTGCCTGCAGGAGATGGAATCCCAGTGTAGTTACAGTTTGCATTTCCCTAATGGCTAAAGGGATTGAACATTTTTTACATATTTTATTTTTGTGCTTCTTCATTTGAAGTCTTCATTTACATCACCCCCTTGTGGGTAGGGATACTGCTCTGTGCTGTTTCATTTTTTAGTTCTTGTGTACTGAATTCCTTTCTGTTGACTGTTGGCAGATGCTTCCTCCCATTCTCTAGTTTGTCTCCACTCTAGTATTAATTTTTGGGGTATAATCTCAATTTGATGCAATCCCATCCAATACCCCATGCTTTTGTCTCCTGGGCTTGGAGTCCCAATGAGGACCTCTGCCCTGCCTCGCTCTTGAGAAATTTCCCTCAGAGTCAAAGCTTTGCATCTTACACAAAAGGCGTATCCATTCTGAAGCTCACGTGTGTGTGTGTGTGTGTGTGTGTGTGTGTGTGTGTGTGAGAGAGAGAGAGAGAGAGAGAGAGAGAGAGAGAGAGAGAGAGAGAGAGAACTTGCAGTTGTGATCACTTGTTTGCTCATATGTGGAGGCCAGAGGTAGGCATTCTGTCTTCTGCTACATTCCATTTAGTTTTGTGAGACAGGGTCCCTCTCTGAAGCCCGTAAGCACTGGGGATCAACTTGCTGCTGCCCTGCCCAGATGCTCAGGTGACAGACACGCGTCCCCATGTCTACCCTTTTATGTAGGTGCCGCAGATCCACCCTGGCCTGGGTCCTCCTGTTTATGCAGCGGGCACTTTCTCTCCAGAACCATCTTTGCATCCCCTTGAGGTGGATTTTGTCTAGGTGAGAGATACAGATACAGTTTCAGCTTCCCATATTCCTACCTAGAATATGTGGAAGGAAAAGTCAGTTAAAGATGAAAACAGAATTGAACAATTACATTTATTATTTTGGAGATCACTTTGTGAACAAGACATTTGCCACCATGGAGACAACTATTAAAGAGACAAGCCCCACACAGTCTTACATGACCTACTTTTAAAGAAGGCTTTGTGTATTATTACATGTTTACAGGATCCTGCACATGTAATAGACAAGAGTACTCTGTGCACACTGATTTTTTCTATAAACAGACAAGGAAGTGATACATTTATACAAACTAATGATGGTAATTAATTTTTACTCAGTCACGCTGTCTAACCTCTGTAATGTTTATGTCCAGCACCACTATTATTATCATGTACAAAGCACTTACTGAAGTTAGAAACATTATTTGAATTATCAATGGGTAAGTGAATACTTAACAAGTGTGGTTCATAAATTCCATCATGTCTAAGTTATCAAAGAACACATCTAAATCTTACAACCATAAAAACAATGTCAATCACAGATCTTATAACATTAAATAACAGTTCATAAATCTTAAATGCATCAATAACATAAAATTATGTGACCTGTGTGAATTATTACCCAGTCATGTGTTGCATGTAGCCTACCTACAAAAGATTTTACTGTTAATTTAAAAAAAAAAACAAAAAAAACCCTGTTCTTTCTAGAGAGTCTTTAAATATATGAATAGTCTTGTTTTATTAATGATAGTAAAAGGGAAAGTTCTGACTTTAGGTGTTATGATAAGGTGCACAGGAGGCCTTGGTGGGTTGGGCTAAGGTGCCCCCATGGGTGAGGGAGACCTGCCATGCACACACTGCGGTAGACTGTGGCATGGAGCAGTGGAAAGCCACTCACACCATGCAGACACATGTCCTTGTGGAGAGTTTATTTGGGGGTGAGGGGAGAGGGAATGGAGGAAAAGAGGAGTGACAGAGAGACAGAGAGAGAGGAGGTGTACACCTCGTGGGAACAGAGACAAAGAGGAGGGGGGAGTTTTCTCTTAAGTGAGCTTTCCATGCGATGATGTTAGGACACTGTGCGGCCCAGGGTATTATCTGCTTATTGGCCAGAATTCCAAGAAGTGAGTCTGAATGGTAACAGGCGTATTGTCAGAAATCCAAATAAAATTACTATATATATTTAAAATTTGTATGTGTATTCACCTGAATTTATATGTGTTCTCCATGGTGTGAGTGATGGGGGCCTGCACAGGCTGGAAGAGGGTGTTGGGTCACCTGGAACTGGAGTTATAGTTGTATGTATGGGAGCTAGGAACCAAATCCAGGTCCTCTGCAACAGCAGCCTGTGCTCCTTACTCTCCCCAGTCCAGAAGTCAGTTGTATTTTCAAAACTGAATTTGACTCTCACTTATCCCAGTGTAAGTTCCTACACTTAAAACAATAAAACACGAGCAGCCTTTCCTATTTGTTGACCTGTAGAGGACACTTGCTAGCAGAAAGAGTCCTAGACGCCTCCTCGTGACACTCCACCTGAGCCTTTGCCCTTGGCTCATGCATGAACCCTCACCAGAGACAGAGTTCTTCAGGAAGATGTTTGAAATTTTTTTTTAAATCTGATTGACTTTTCCAGTGAAATTACAGAAAAGCAAAATACCTGCTACTCATGATAAGTGGAACCCATTCTGTTTTCCATAAGGACTAGTGAGCGTGAGATTGGTCAAGGGTTGGAGACAAGTCTGCCACTTTATAGGAGTTCATTCTGAGTGACACTGACTTAGCTCGGTTCTCCTGGCAGATGAGGGTGGGCCCTGTTGCTGCTTGTAACCCTGTCATGAAATCCACAGATAGGAAGGATTGTTGTGATTCCTGATGGATTACTGTCAATTACAGAATTTGCTTTTTCACACTACAAATCTTTGTGTGTCAACTCTTTCGGTTTTGCTACATGTTTTGTTTGTTTGTTTGTTGGTTTGTTGGTTTGTCAAGACAGGGTTTCTCTGAGTAACCATGGCTCTCCTGGAGAACATTACTTATATCCCAGACTGGCCTGGAACTCAGAGATCTGCCTGCCTCTGCCTCCAGAGTGCTGGGGTTAAAGGTGAGAGCCACCAGCGCGGCTGCATAATTGTTTTTATTTGTTCGTTTTTTTATCTTACTAAGGAGACTATATGTAACAACTAATTCTGTCTTTATAATAGTCGTTTCATAATTTTAATAGGATCATTAAAAATATCATTGCAGTATTACACTTTTAAAATATTCCATCCTGTCATCACAGCAGAACATTAATACAGGATTATACTATACCCTTCCTCTATCATAGATAAATACAGTGAGCTTGTACTCACCATTCTGAAAATCAGTGCTCATTAAATTGTATTGTTTATGCAAATATGAGTCCAGGTAATTAGACTAGATGTCTTGTGTCTTGAGAAAATTAGGTTTTTTAAATGCATTTCTGCCCCCAAATTACCTTTATTTTAAACCAACTAGCTTGTTGTTGCGAACTTAGGGACTATTTGTTGTGGTGGGCTATCTGCACCTAGAATGTATGGCTCCAATCTTGCCCTCCACCCACAGGATAGGAGAAGTAACATGCTTGCTGTAGTGACAATATAAAGTATCTCTTGCAGAAGAGTTGTCTGGTGTATGAGAAAATGAAGAGAAGATGATATCCAGTTTTAAACTCTATTGTATCAAAAATCTTAATTAGGCTCTGATTAATGTTACAATTTTATTTTACAAAATATATTAAGATTCTCTTAGGATATGGTTACTCAATGTTCAGTTAAACAGGATTTTCTAATTGTGGGCCATGTTGTGGACCTAGGTCTTACTCTGTTTTGTTTTGTTTTCTTTGAGGCGGAGTCTCATTGTGGGGCATTGCTGTTGTAGATTTACTGTGAAGCTTCTGAGGCCTCAAAGCTGCAGTGATCCTCCTGTCTCTGCATCTTAGGTGCTGAAGTTACAGATGTGAGCCACCAACCACTCCCACATTCTGATCCATTTCACAGAATATAAAATAAACATTATACAAGTTAAAGAAAATCATATACACAATGATTTGTCTAGTTAGTGCTTCCTGCCGTATACTGCTGCGGGCTGCAGAGATGTGTCAGAAAAGGCTCTTGCTCTCAGGCACGATGAAGGAAGTTCAAAGCCCATAAAGGTGGGCACTGTGGTTTGTACCTGTAACTTTAAGCACCAGGAGGAAGAGACAGACAGGGACAGTGTCAGTGAGAGACCTTGTTTCCAAAAATATAGTGAACAGTGAGTGAGGAAGACAGAGCATCATCCTCTGGTGTACACACATGTAGATCTACACATGTATACATATGAACATGCAAACATTTACACAAATTTTAAAATTATGCTTCTTAGCATAAGATTACAAAGCTCACAATACATATTCTTATTAGGGAATTTTAATGTTTTGGATTTGTTTTCACAAGTACTGTTAAATTTTAGGAGGGAAACACTTATCTTTTTGGGTAACACTTCTATGATCATCCTTTAGATGACAGATTTTCCTCCTTCAAATAAAATAGGGTGTTGAGTCTGCAGAGACTCTTGTGTTAACAACACACACTGCAGAGTCAGCAGTCATGAGGACATGGACTCTAGCATCTGATAGCAAGCCAGATGACCACATACACCTCTAGCTCTACCTCCAGGGGTCTGATCCCTCTTCTGGCTTCTGAGAACACACTAGCATATATACCACCCCTCTCATACATACATACACACACACACACAAACACACACACACACACACACACACACACACACACACACACACAAATATGCACTCACAGATACATATACACATGCACACACAAACAAATATTTAATGATGAAAAGTATGACTAAAAATATTTTAGTTTTTGATCATTTTCATTGGTACTTCATTTTAAATGAAAAAAATAAAATAATATAACTATTTTTAAATACTCCTAAATAGCTTGTCTGGGTGATTTTAAAATAATTTATAGTTTAATTATAGCATTTAATAGGGCATATCTTTTCCTGTTAAGTAATTATCCTGGATTGAAAGAAAGATAAATATGTTAGGTTATTATTAGTATAATTAAGCCATTGAATTTTCAGCACCTTTCTCTTGAAAGGAATGCAGGTGTTTAATATATGATCAGGATAGTTTTTATTACCCTTGACTAATATAAATGCATACATACATATATAATAATATATATTATTATACACACATACATACATGTATATGTTGTTATATATACATACATATAGATAGATTGTGTGTGTGTGTGTGATACATTATAAAAACTAAGAGAGACAATAGCAGTTAATGGTTTTGTTCTCCTTGCCTGAAAGGTTATCAAGCCATAAGTACTGCCAGCAGAGCATGAAAATGACCAGTAATTCCAGAGTGAATCAGACAAGGTATAGTTTGTTGTATTTTTAACTACAGAAGGCTGGTCAATAGCTGCACTCAATTTGCTGCAGTTTCCCAATGGAAAGCTCAGTTTGTTAGCTTTAGGATAGGCTCAGTCAATGGATTCTTTTTTTCTGAGAGAAATGATCCACAGGAGGTCCCCTGAGGAGGAAAGTCCTGAGAAAACCCAGGCAGCCTTTCATGCTGTACTACACAACCAGGGAAGTAAGGCTCTGACCTATTTGAGGGAGAGTTTCAAAGCTCCAGCTGTTGGAGCTCTTTTTAAAAAAAATCAATTCACATTATCAAAAGAAAGCTGAAATGATAGCAAGAGGCTTGTTTCATTAAAAAAAAACTTTTCTTCTGTTATAATAATACCTTATTTGAAGTGCTCGAAATCGGCCTCAAATACTATTAGAGCACTTATTAAAGATGACAGTAATTACACTTTGTGAGTTTTCGTCTAGGTCTGCCACCCTTTCGGCATCTTGCAGTGAACAGTGTGAGTGTGTCAGGGAGCATGTGGACTTGAGGTGGAGGACAGGACGGAATGTTGGAACACACACATTCACTGAAGCTGTGGTCTGAATGTACCACTGGGGTTCGTGTGCACCTGTTGATGAGATGCAAGACCCGTAAATCTCTTTTCCCCTGTCAAGTCTGGCTGGCAGTTAAGTTCTCCATTTGGGAAAACACAATTAAGGAGCAGTGTGCTTTTTTTATGCACTAGGGTATTTTCTTCGTCGTTACTCTCATCGACCTGTTCAAATGCCCTGAAATACATTTAAATGAAAGAGACAAAATGAAAATGTGTTAGTTGCTGATGATTGCAGTGATTTTGTTTTGCTCCATGTACATTTTTCAAGAGTGTTATTAGCACAAACTTTGGAGTCAGTTTTGGATAAGAATCATGGCTTTTTCTCTAAGGTGGAATTTGTCCTGGGGGGTAAAGTCAGTTCTTTGAACTTTGTTCCATTAAACAAAAGCAGGTGCAACAATGGCTACTTCTGGATTGTTATAAGGATCAAGCTCACTGAAATACATGGAGTAACCTTGAGTATGCCTATGACCAGTTAGGCCACAGGTAAACGTCCCTGACAGTGGAGAAGATGGTGGTTCAAGAGAAGCTTGCCCACAGGGTCCTTTGTCCTTTGCCAGCTGAGCTCTGTCTTTCGGGCACCTCAGGTTAATCAGAAAAAATCCAAAGTCTGTATGGCAGAAACATGCTATTGTCTACGTTCTGTTCATCAAAGCTTGTGGGGGGCTCATTGCATGTAAGACATACATGAACTGTGAGGCTGGCAGCATGCAATGGTACCAGCAAAAGGCCTTGGTTTCCTGATCTTTGTATTTTGTTTTGGGTGCTGCTGAGAAAGGAACACAGGGCCTTGGGCATGCTCGGTATACTCTACTACCAGTCCATATCCCCAGCTCATGCAGCATCTTCTTGCATGTCCACCCACACTTTGTTTTCTTTGTGGAGGTGTCTATCAAGGTCTTTGGCCCATTGTTTTCTTATTGTTGAGTTTTAAAAATGCATTTTCTGTTTAGATGAAAGGTCTGTGTCACATGTCTTCTGTATGATTTTTCCTCCAATATATAGTTTGTTGTCTCATTTTCTTGATATTGTCATTTATAAGGAAGATGCTCTTAATTTGAATCAGGGCCAGTTTATCAAGTCTTTCCTGGAGCAGTTGTGCCTTTGGTGACCTTTCTAAAGTCACCACCACACCTTGGGTTGACCAAGTTTCCTCCTGTGGTGTCATCATTGGAGTTTAATAAATTTACATTTTACACTTAGGTCTATAACCCACTGCAAGTTGAATTTAATGTCTCACAGTGTTCTGCAGCACTATATTTAATCCACCCTTGATACACAATACATGGTGGTGGTGGTTGTCTTTATAGACTTTTAGCTATTTTAAATCTACTGCAGTTAATACCACAGAGCTCCTCTCATTAAACTATATTCTCCTCCTCTCTATAGTCTATCTTCATCTAAATTAATATGCATTTCCCTTATTTATCCCATTGTCAGTACCTCCCCCATCCCATAAAAGCATGTTCATTCCAAAAAGGTCGAAGTTTTGTTTGGTTTATTCTCTGATATAAGCTCAACTTTTGTAATAAATTTTTAGTGAGTGTAAAAGAATGAATTTTGCACAGGTAGAACTCACGGGGAAAGTGGCAGATGTGAAATGCTAGTGTAAGGTGGTCACCGAGCTGAACACGGGGTTTGCACGGTGATTGGTGTGGAGCAGAGCGGCTGCACCTTGGCTCTTCTTGTGGTACCTCCCTGCTCCCTGCCGATGTGAAGCAGCGCACACAGTAAGCTGTTTAGTAGCATCTCTGGCACACAGTGGGCTGTTTAGTAGTATCTCTGGCACACAGTAGGCTGTTTAGTAGCATCTCTGGCACACAGTGGGCTGTTTAGTAGCATTTCTGGCACACAGTAGGCTGTTTAGTAGCATTTCTGGCACACAGTAGGCTGTTTAGTAGTATCTCTGGCACACAGTGGGCTGTTTAGTAGCATTTCTGGTACACAGTAGGCTGTTTACAAGCATCTCTGGCCTCCACCTACTCTGTGTATCCCCAACCTACCAAAGATTAAGATGGTAGTTTCCTCACAAAGCCTTACAAGCAATCATGCTTTAGCAGTTTGCTCTTTGATATCTGCTGATAAAATAGTTCCCATTTACATTCTTATATGTCTTGTCTTTTCTACAACACAAAGCATGTATTTGCTATCACAAAAAGGCGCACTGTAGTAACGTAGAAGGAATGGGAAAAATGAAACTATCTAGAGGAAATGCTCTCTGTTCTTACTTTTCTTTGTTAAAACACCTATTGGTAAATCATTTTATCTCCACACTCTTATACATTCAGGGGTGGGAGCTTCTCTAGAATGTTATAAATTAACCTTAATTAATGAACAAAATTTGGAGTAAAGTCTTGGATTTAAATATAGACTTTCCTAATTACCGGCTGTATTACCTTAGGGAAGTCACATAAGCACAGAGCTGCTATTTACTCATCTGGAAATTGTGGGTAATAACATTTGTTCACTCTACAAAGCCGAGTTATTGTAAGATTATTTTATTTTGACGGCAGAGCTTCTCACAGTTGTGAGGGCTTATGATAATCACTGTGGTGGTTTCACAGCCCACTGCTTTGTCTCGTGACCCGTGGTGTCCCCAGAGCTTCGTCTTCTGTACTTTGCTTTCTGCCTAAACTGTCCTCATCTGTTTATTAAACACGGGCATCTTGTCCTCTGACCATATCCTCTGGCCCTCTACCCTTCAATCACATCAGTACGCTTTCTCTCATAGCTGCAGAATCCAGATAGATTCACCCTTCCTTCCTTTATTCATCCATTTAATGTCCATTGAAAAGCACCATTATTGTCTCTCAAACTGCTTTTCTTCCCAGCAGCCCCATCTTTGTCAATGCCATCGTTAATCTGGTCGTAAAGGTAGCAACCTTGTAGTCATCCCTGGCTTGCGTTCCCTGTGCTGAGGTACGGGGCCCCATAAGCACACTCACTGTAGTAGAACACAGCCTTCTGCAGCAAGCCCCTCGTCTCAAGCTGGAGAGGGTTCTGTACGCGACCACAGCAAGCACTAATTCTCTCTCTGGCATTCCTTATCACTCTCAACAATTCATTTTCCTGGCTGCTTTCATTCTGCACCCGGGCCCTTCCTTGCACCTCTGTTCTTGTTCATGGTATTCTCTTCCTAGAATTACCCTCTGTGTGTGTGAGAGGGATGTGGAGAGCGGGGGGAGGGCAGGCAGGTGGACAGGCAGACAGAGAAGACAGGCAGAGACAGAGAGCATGCTACTTTGTGAATGTGGGAACAAACAGGAGCCACAGCCTTCATCTTCCACCTTGTTTGACACAGGGTCTCTTGAACCCTGCTGCACCTGCTTGGCTCGGTGACTTTCCATTCTCCAGTCTATTTCTCACCTCACTGGAGGAGACTGGGCCCACACATGTGCACCGTGCACCCAGGTTTCCGCGGGTTCTGGAGCACTGAACTAACAGATGTGCACCGCGCACCCAGGGCTCTGGAGATCTGGACTCAGGTCCTCATGCGTGCACAGCCGCCGCCCCATGCAGAGAAGCCTCTTTATCTATTCCTGGGCATGCCAGCCAGGATGGTCTGTCACGGCCAGTTTTGCTATGACCCCTTATCGTTTCCTGTGGCCTCTCTGTCACTCATGGATTGTCCTCCCTCAATCGTTTCGCTTTTTGCCTTTCTACCCAAGAATTTTTAAGTTCTTAATGTTAAGATGCTAAATACTCAACAATTGAATTATAGCTTTATATCAAAGTGGTTCTTATCTATTATCTGCAAGGCATGATCTTTGTTCTAGCTCCTGTCGCCATGGCTTTATAAGCTATGTAATCTTTAAGCTTCACATATATCTATATTTAAAATGGAAATGACAACAGGTATGATTCTAAGTGCTTTGAGAAGTAGAATAATATGCCTCACCAATCATTGCTAACTAATGGTCATTTTTACTGTAATTGGGAACCAACCTGCCTGGCAAGGGTGGGTATGTTCTAAAGAGATGTACAAAAGAATTTAGAAAAGACTGAAGCCCTGGGGGCAGCCAGAGAAGGAACTTGTCTTCTTGAGAGAGATCCCCAGCTTCTGGGAAGACCTTCCCAGAGACTGGAGCTGAATCAGTAGTAGGCAGGGACCACACCTTGGCTAAGCTCTCTAGCTATGCATGCATCTTGTGTTCTATCTACACCATACCCTCCCTCATGTGAGGACCCCAGTGATGGACTTGGGTAGTGGTCCATGAGTCGAATTGTCCCTTTTCCCAGTGTAGATGCATTGAATAAATCTTCTTTCTCTGCTTCAGTATTAACTTGGCTCCTTTAATTAGCCAAGCAAGCTGAACTTGGTTTGCTGGGGCATGGACTATGAAACATGAATGTGTGTGTGCGCGCGCACACACACACACACACACACACACACGCACGCACGCACACACATGCACGCACATACGCACACTTCCAAACCTGGTAACATTAAGCCGTCAGTCCTTTGTTCATCTTTGGAGAGTCTCTGAGACTCTATGGCCTGACTTCCTGGTATTGCTTATGTACTTGGGAAGGGGACATCCTAGGAAACTAGCTTATCACTACAACAGTTAGGTCTTTTCATCTGGTTCCTGCTCCTTATTTCTAGGAATTCTTCCATTCCTCCACTCTTCTACTAACAATTCCCTTATCTAAAAGAGAACAGCTATCATTGTACTTTATCTTGTTTTGTTTTCTCCTGGTAGCAGCTCTGAACAATTTATATATCTGTCTTATTCGCTTCATCTGACAGTGTCAGGTGGACATTTATGTCCCCCAAATGCACTTTAAAGGAAGATTCTTAGGTGTTATTTTAGCTAAATTAATCTTATATTTTATAATTATTGCATTTAATTTGGAATTAAGGGAATCATAGCATTGTTCTAATTAATTTAGGCACGTTATTGTGCTCTTCTAGTAATTAGCAAGAGAACATATTTCCTTTTCCACAGAAAACAATTACCTATATATTTTTATTATTAAGCTCTGTAATATTAAATACGTCATTTTGTCAGTTTTTCTTACTAATGAGTGTACTTTCAAAAATATTGACAAATGAACAAACAAGTATTGGTTAATAACATGTTGCCTTTAAGTTAAATGAAGATACAAAAGAATTAAACACAGCCCACACATTATAAACCATAGGACAGAACCAATTTCTAGAATAGTTAAAAGAAACAACTTGTTCAACGAGGAACATTACTCTGATGTTTTTATTCAAAGTTATAAAAGGTCACATATGGTGGCCACCTCATCATGCACTAGACCTGGAGACTGGATTGGTCTCCATGGAATGCCATCTACCACTGAAGCTGCTTCTTTGTCAAAAGATGCAAATGAAGAAATATGCTGAAGGAGTGTACATTGACAGTTGCCAGAATAATGGAGCTGAACTTAAACATATGTGGGCAATATAGGGGGACTGGAATTAAAAACTAAAGTCCGTGAGGCTGGAACTGTATGTAAGCAATTAAGAGCACTTTTTCCTCTTGTGGAGGACCTGGGTTGAGTTCCAGCACCACCATAGCATCTGACTGATGTGTCCTTAAAGTTCAGGAGATGTGATGCCCTCTTCTTGCCACCGTGGGCACCAGGCACATGTGGTACACAGACACACATGCAGGGAGAGTACACATACACATGAAAAACAAGTAAACAAAATGTTTTAAAATATTAAGGTGCCTAAGGAATCCTGTGAACTGCCCGTCTTACCAAGTAAATTATCCAATGTATGTTTACTCTTATCCCATCTATAACGTGAGTGTGTTACCTGAAAGTCAGATTCATAAACAGATTAAATACATTTCTGTGGATCCTGGTACTCAGAACCTCATAGGGATGTGCTGTTTGAGAAGATGGCTCAAGGAGAATATGCTGACTTGGGGTTATTTGTGCCTTGACTCATGTTCTGGGTCTATTCTCTGACATTCAGCTGACTAGGGCTGCTTAAAGGTAGTTAAGATGAATGTGTTTTTAGGGTTCTGCTAAGGATTTTTTTCTCATTTTATTTATGTGTAGCTTAATTAAAAAAAGAAACTTTAATATTTTTCTACCACCGTTCCTCAGAATTATCAAATCACTGACTCTTGATTTTATTATGTTAGAATTACTGGTTTTTAAGATTACTGTTTGAGTTGCTGGTTTGAATTTCATAAAGATAAAAAATTGGCTTAAATTTAGGATATAATTTCCAATAATTTATCAGATAGTCTTAAACATACACCTGCCTTTTTTAAAAATTATGTATTTATGTGAAGCAGCATTCTTGGTATTGATAATTATACAATCAGAATATTGACCTACTATGAATAATGCTGAAGATGTTCTATGTCCTGAAATACCTAATTTTCAGACAAGATTTAATTCTTTATACAAAATAAATATAAAAATTAATTTCATTACTATGCAATGTTTTCTTCTTTAATAAATGTTGAAGGTATTCATGTACCAAAGAATGTTGCCTGCATGTAAGTCTGTGCACTGCATAAATGCAGTGCCCAGAGAGGCCACAAGAGGACATCAGATCCACTAGGACTAGAATTACAGACCTTGTAGGTGCCGGGATCTGAGCCCAGGTCCTCTGGAAGGGCAGCAAGCACTCTTAACCACTGAGCCATCTCTCCAGCCCTGTGCCATGGACTTTAGAGATCATACATATGCAGGGCTCTCTGAGCCTACTGTGCATCATAAGAATCCAGTAAGTAGTAGCTATTGCTGCTTTTATCTCATTGCTAAGTGTATATTGCCACGAATGGATGCCCTTGAATGGTGTCAAGGAGTTCAGCCACTGTCATCTCAGGAATGGGTTGACCTTGAAATTGGTAAATTAAGGTAAAAAGTTCCCTCATTGCATAGGTCTCTTACAAACTGGTACTCAAAATGAAGTTCTTAGTTTAATATCTTGTTATTTTTCTTAGAAAGTCCTACAGAATTTAAGTTTTAGTGTCTGCAAATGCTAGGTTCTACTGTCCCGAAGGTTACTGTGCTTTTGGTAAACTGAAGATTTTCAGGGGTAATTAGCATTAAGGATGGGAACACAGACATGTCATCTAGCAAACATATTATAGAAATGTTCACATTAAGTTGTATTTTAGACCCAAATCTCCGGAAATCCATTGTGTGAATTCAAAATTATGTTGCTTTTAAACATGCATAATGAACAAAGGAGTGAGGGACCAGTGAAACTCAAAGAGCTGAGATCTGTGCTGTGGAGTAAGGGAAGTTCTATCAGAACAGGGAGAAAGTTCACGATGAAACTTACTCAAAATTAATAACAGTCCTCTGTAAATTGGAGTGTGTCAAAAGCATATCGAGGCATAGATCTTCCAACAAATGAAAATTAAACTTCCATTACTCACACATGCAATAATTGAAGCTGAGAAAATGACATATTTGAAATCAATAAAACTAACTCTAGACTTTAAAAGTAAGCTGTAGTCTACAAAATTGTGTTTGAATTTTAAATGGCCAGCTTCAAAACCCAGATAAAAACAATTTGAAATCTTTCTTCTGACATCAGCTGGTGAGCTTAGATAAAAGGATAAGAATACTGGAAGTAAGTTGTAATTTACACAAGTTCATCTTGTTCTTTTAAAAATTATTGATGAATTTTTGCATTATACTTACGTGCCTGAATGATACTGTGTACAACAGGGCAGAAACATACCTTTTATGTCTAAAAGCAAGGAGTTTTCAAGTGTATGCCCTCTT
Source organism: Onychomys torridus (assembly GCF_903995425.1). NCBI lineage: Eukaryota > Metazoa > Chordata > Mammalia > Rodentia > Cricetidae > Onychomys > Onychomys torridus. The sequence continues at coordinate 177,403,687 of NC_050443.1, forward strand.
CCTTAAAGTTTGACACTATCTCAAAATAAAGAAATATATTAAAAATGATTCCTCTGAAACATTTTATCTTAATCTTGGAACTTTTAGGAAGTCAGATGTTACAGAAATTGAGGCACTTAGCTAACAACAGAGGTTTATCATTATTTGTCAAGTATGTACTCTAACATTGGATAGGAAACAGCATTCCCCTTCCACAGACAAATGTCTAAGGGCCAGGGCTGAGAGACTCGCAGGGTTGTTGGTGTCTCTGGGACCAGCCTTCATGGGGATCCTGCTTCCTGTCTGCCTTTGAATGTTGTACATTGCATCATTGTGTCAGCATTCCTTCTAACCATGTTTTCAGCAGGTTGTGGAACTGATATTCCAGTTCTACCCATTTCTGTGCTCTCCTTCCTTACAGATACTTCCAGGAGATAAATTAGAGTTTTCTCCAAATGGTCAAACATAATGATCATAGATGTGGTAATCGGTTCAGAGGCAGGATCACTTGATTGGGACACTCCACTTTACTATAATGGCCCGATCTGAAATGCTATTTGAAATGCTTACTCCTTCACAGTTCTTTTCTACACCACAAAAATTGTTCATGACAAGAACAAGCTTAGATTTGAAAAAAAAAAAAAGAAGAAAGAAAAAGCTGAGACGGTGCAGACAGCTTAATGGGGCTGCCACTGTCTCGATAGCCAGTGTTTAGAAGCATCCCACATTAGCTGAAGGCTCGTGTGTTCGGATCGTATTGAACAGTGTCTAAAGCTGCACTTTGTGAGTCAGGATGGACAGTCCTCCTAAGAAGGAAAGCCCTTTGACCTTTACAGGTGAGTGAGGAAGCACCATGGTAATACAACAGAGTATTCCATTTGTGGAATTTGGATTCCAAGATGAAAATCAAGTTTGCATTTTTAAAAAATTTATCCTAAGAACAGAAATCCAAAAATGAATGGCTGAAATATTCTCAAAACTATTTTCAGACTGTGTCTGGTGCTTAAGTAGAAGTTAAGGGAAATTAACATATTTCTGTAGATGTAACGTCTTGTTAAATAAGAAACACAGAGCCAATTACAGAGTTAAAAGCCAAGAGGTCAGAGCAATAGCTGAGAGCTGAAAACTTTACCTTTCACTGTTTCTGCTGTCTTTCCTCTCCGCAAGAGGCCTACTTCCTGTGTCCTGTCTTTTTTATAGACTTTCTGTTCTGCCTTCTCATGGTTGTAAACCAACCACATGACCTCTTCATCACTGCCTGTCTATACAGACCTCCAGGTCTTCTATTGTTGGTATTGAGATTAAAGGCGTGTGTCGCCATGCTGGCTGTATCCTTGAACACATAGAGATCCTGCCTAGCTCTGCCTCCCAAGTGCTGGGATTAAAGGTGTGCACCACCACTGCCCAGCTTCTGCTATGGCTTGCTCTAACCCCAAGGCAGCTTTATTAACATACAAATAAAATCACATTTCAGTACAAATAAAATATCACCATATTTCTCACTATTTTGGCATCTAACTACCAAATTCTTCCTGACAAAGTATAGCTGACTTGGGGCTTAATATCTAACCATTGATAAGGTCTAACTGAATGAGCAATTCATTAGTCCAATTTTACCACATGTGTAATGACATTCAGGGAGGAAGTATTGTAATTGAAAGAAAAATGCTGTAAATGCTAATTCTTCTTTCTGATTTCCTCTTTTTCTCTAAATGTGTGTATGTGTGTGTGTCTCTTCTCTAGACATTTTTAGAACATTTTTCCTGTGAGCTAAAAGCCATATCTCCACAGACATTTTTTTGCAAGTGAAATTGCTTTTCATTTGGCAAAAACTAAACCTGTGATTCATCGAAGTTTAGAGCACTGAAGGCCAAGGAGTACATCTCACTTGCTTTGACTGACATTTTTTCAGCTAAATCAGACCTGCATGATTCAGCTACACTAAGACTCATATGCCAAAAGGAGGAGATATTTGGGGGTGGTGTAAAAGAGCATCAGAGGAAACTGTCTTGGAAATTGTGACTAGTGACGAAGGCGAAAATCAACCAAAGTCAGTAAGCATTGTAAATTGGTATTTGATCTAGGAGACATCTTACAACAGTTTTATTAAGAAAACTGACAAAGAGCATTAGAGGGACTTTCCTGTGCTATGAAAAAGTTAAAGTAAGGAACAAACTTAAGTAGAGTGATGAACACTAGACATTAGTGCAAAATTCGCTAAAGCAGTTTCCTTTAAAGGTCCAAGTAATAGGAAAAATAACCCTACTAGATTCTTGGCCACCCGAACTGAAAGAGTCATCTTTGGGTAGAAGACTGTTCACATTTCAAGGTTGAATGTATTTCTATGTAAGCCAGTACTGAATTCCTCTCCAGCATGTATTTCAGCGCTTGCCAGACAGTAAGATGCTGTGTGGTTGATTGAATGTTTTTTCTTCACCTGTTGAATGGTCACTATAATTACTATAGCAATGACCCCACCACTAATGGAAGACATAATTCCTGTACCCAGCCCCATGTCACTGATAGCTCTTCTTTCTAGTCCTTTCTTCAGTAATGTTTGAAGCAACCATTCATGCAAAGTCTCCCTAGCCCCATCACATGGGCTTCATTAGAACAATGGTGGCTTTATATACTGTTGACGAATAGTCATAAGGCATCAGCCGAGGAATGGATAACCCTGAGATTTTTGAATGATCAGCTATTTTAAATTTTAACATTATACTTTAGAATTAATAATCAACCCTGCTTTTACCATCACAAATTCCCATTTTGATTATGGAGTAATAACATTATGTCTAGTGCATTTCTGAGTGCATACTTATGAAATCTTTGCCTCCCAATGTTTCCTCTTCAAAGGCAGACCCTAAGCTTGCTGGCATATGAATCTGAATAATTTAGTTGTTTAAAATGCTGAATCAGCTTTTTGATACTTGGCTGGATTTTCATAAGCTCATATTATTCTTTTATTGTTTTTCACAGAAAGCCCCTAAATAACATAGCATTCATTTCTTAAATATAATTTGTTGTACCAGACTATTCTATTACAAATAGATTATTTTGACTTGAGGAAACAATATTTTCTCTTCAATAAGAAATGTTTACACAGTAACTACCTTTTTATGATGTTGCTTATTCTTTTCAGTTGGATCTTTTTAAGGTTTTATAGTCTTCCAGTTATAGTCCAATATAACAAAATAAATGCATGCCCTGCAACATAATATGAAAAGTTATAATGTTTGAAATTAAAAAGACAAGTGTGCAACATATACTTCAAAGTATATGATAAATCTGAAGGTGTCCATGCAATAATTTGCTTAGAGTAAAGTGTTGAGATAGAAGAGAAAAAAGCCAAATGGTTTCGTGGAAGGAACTGAAGTGTGCTGGAGATTTCTTCAGAAGTTGCGTGCTTTCCTGCTGAAACAGCCAATTCAGATGTAATTTAGTCAATTACCAAGTTAATCATAATTGTAAGCACCAGATAATGTATCTTGAAAATAACTGAGATGGGTCAAGGATAGCAAGTAAATTCAGTACCAAAAATCAGTTTGTAAAGTAGACCTTTGCCTGAGATATAAAGCATTTGTAGGTCTTCCTGATGTAGTACATTGTGGGTAGGATTCATATATCTTTCCCCAACTGTCATATGGCTTCAAGAATCATGGAAAGAAGAATTCAGAATGATGCTCAATGGCTAGATGATCTTATATTTTTGTTAGATCAGAAATGACATCAATCCAGGTGTGATGGTGCATATCTCTAATACTACTACTTGGAAACAAAAGAAGGATTGTGACAAGCTCTATGCCAGCCTAGGCTACATGGTGAGTTTGACACCAACCTGCACTCCATGATGACACCTTGTCTCAAAGAAAACAAAAGAGGCTTCCAAGTCTTTCAGCAGTCCCTGTGTTAAAAGGTGGGGTGTGGGTGCCTTCCTGTTGAATCTGGATAGGGTCTATGGCTGACTTATAGAATAAAGAAGTGAAGCTTGCCAGCATGCAGGTTATAGTTTGAGACACTGACAGCTCCCTCCCCTTTTCCTGTTCAAGTATTTACTCTTGAAACCCTCTGTCATTTCATAAGAAAATCCATATATTCCAGTGTAAGAAGAAATCCATGTAAAAAGAAGCAAGGCTCTGCTGACAGTCGTGGAGTAACTGACTGACAGCCAGCACTGGCTTACCAGGTATATGACTGAGTAATTCATCACAGAAGAGATCTTCAAAGATGTGCCTACCTTCTCCCAGCCCTGCCCAAATTACAGGTTCAATTGTAACAGAGAAATTGAAGCAGTGGCTAGCATCATAAGAATTACAGCGACAAAAGGAGCCTCGATAGGGGGAAATGGTGGATCTGAGAGCACCTCTAGCCTTCATCTCTATTTTAGATACTCTTTCTGTAGCTCTAGGTATGGTACATGGAATAATATGCCTTTTTACATAGACAGGATAAATATGGCATGCTTGGTCATTAAAATGGCTACAGTACACCTTACAAGTGAATGTGAGTCAGGCTTGCCCCATTTGGTACAGTGCCAATCCCATCTTCGGGATTCAAATGCATCCAAACCAGAGTGAGTATATTGCCAGGTAGAAAGAATAATTAGTATACAGTTGTGTTGGCCTAGGTAGAGCAACTCCTCTAAGTAGAGGCTCCTTTCATCTAGTTGCATCTTCCCAGAGCTGTAAAAGGCCATTTGATCATGCTCTTCAATCACCCTCTTAATCCTCTCCAAGTGCTTCCAGAATCTACTAACTTCCATCTCCTTAGCCTGGCAGTTAAATGCCTGTCAGACACCCATCAGAAATGCTTATCCTTACCTCCGTGTGCAACTGCAGGCCCAGGCCCTGTCCTCACCCACTGGACTCTGACTGTGCTTTATGCTGTGCTCTTAATAATCTCATCATGGTAAGTGGTTTTTTTTTTACTTACTTATTTCTTTTCATTCTCCTGAAAACTACTTAGTATCAAAGACAGAGTTCAAATCTTTTGTGGAATCATTCTTGAGCATTGCAGCTGGTTTTGATTTCTGCATTTCCCTTCCTTCTCCATTCTACTCACAAAACACCACTGTCTTCATTTTACCTTCCTTCTGAAACGCATGCTAGAGGTCTCTCATGTCTCTGCACTCGTCTGTGTGTTAATTGGGTGCAGTGAATGCTTAATAATTTGTTTGTTGATCATGAGCTCACTCTTAATGAGGACATCCCATCCACATTATAGACAAGATCCATTTCTCTGACAACAGGAGAGAAATGACTGTTTAGAGGCTTTATTCTTTGTCTGTTCATAAACACTTATGTCAGAAAGGCCCATGAAACCTCTTACCTACATACCAAAGAAAAACAAAAGGTGGGCAAACAAACAGAACAAACATCTATTCAAGAACTCATAGAAATAGGTGTATTTGATTTCTTCAGAGGTGGATGAAAACACTTTCGATATATGAGAAAAAATGGTGTATTTCATAGTATTATAGTCAGTTCCTAATTAAGAGAATTTTTAAAATTTACAAATAACTTAGCTGTACTTGGGATTTTTTAAAATCCGGCTTGACTAGAAAGGCATTTTCACCCTTCTTCTTCTTTTTTCTGTGCCTCATCTCTTCTAGCCACACCCAGACTCGGGCTCAGCTCTTAAACATGCCCTGACCTTCACTCTGCCTTGGCCATGCTCTTTCTCTGTCTGGTCCCACTGCTCAATGCTCCTTCCCTAGCCTTGCCTTGCCTTCCCTCCCCTGACCCCCTCTCAACCCTGTCCTTCCCACCCCCACCTCACCCCACTCTGTTCCCTAGGATGGTACCGCCCTCTTCTCCCCAGAATTTTTCTTGTATTTTTGTCTCTGTAAGGAGCCTGTGGCTACTATAAATCAGTGGCTCTCACATCTTAGTATGTATCAGGAGCCTCGGAGAAATACTTTTAAAACGAAGATTTTTGAGTCAAAGCCTTTTCTAAAGTTTTAACCCAGTTTCCCTTAGTCTGGTTTTGAATTGTGTAGAAGCATCCCCGCCAAGTCTGATGGAACCCTCCCTTCACTGAGAACCAATACCAAAGGTGAGAACATAATCTCCAATGAGCATCACTGAAGTGTCAAGAGTTTGGAAGAAAGAATGCAATATATGGAGTGGGTAAGACCCAGGATGCCCCAGCTGAGCCACTCAGCTATGTTGCTGCATTTGCCCTCTGGATAACCTATGTGCGCATCACAGCAGGGACAAGCCCCTTCCAAAGGAGCACTGTGGCCAGAGCAGGAATACTGATAAATAAAACCAATGTCTGCGGTCAGACTTCCTTTGGGGACTGCCGGCTCCCCTATAATGATGCAGAGACTTCTTACTAATTATGAAAGCTTGGCCTCCACTTAGGCTTTTTCCTGACTAGCTTGAATAACTTAAATTAACCCATTTATATTAATCTACATCCTGCCATGTGGCTCCTTACCTCTTCTCAATAGTGTATGTTCAACTTCCCATGTGTCTTGCTGGTGAATCCCACCTCTCTTCTTCCCAGAGTTCCTCTGTCTGCCTGACACTCCCTCCTAACCTCTCCTGCCTAGCTATTGGCAGATCAGCTCTTTATTAAACCAATCAGGTGCCTTAGGTGAGCATGGTAAAACAGCAACACATCTTTACACAGTTTTCTCAAAATATCCCACAACAAATGTTAGCACCCTAGGGGGAAAAAAGTACATCTTGTCCAGCTTGCTGCTAAGAATCATTAGTGATGAAAGTATGGGGTCAGTTTTCTCCCCTCTCAACACGTCTAATCTTTAAGACAGTACTTTGAAGGCTTTGGGAGACTCTTGATGCATAACTGTGATGTTGCTCCAAAATTTACCACAGTGTATGGAATGAGCACAAGAAGTGTGCACACATGCCTGTTTGTCAGAGCAGTGGGAGAGCTTTCAAGCAGGTGGATTGTTTCGTTTCATTTGAGCTCTTAAGCAGTAATCACGGGGGGGGGGGGGGGGTCATCATGACATCATTCCTCTGTTTAACCTGTATATGTGTGCTTCATTTTTAATTGTTTTTCATACATTTTAATCAGATTCTTTCCCCTTCCCTCCTCCCAGATATTCCCTACCTCGCTACCCACCCAACTTCCTGTTCTCACTCTCTTCTCCCAAAACAAACAAACAAACACCCTGTAAAGCCAGAATACAAAGGTCAAAACAAACAAAAATAAATAAGAAAAAAAAACTACACAAAATAAAAGCCAACCACAACAACAACACCCATATAGCCTGTCTGTGTTGGCCAGGTAGCTCTTCCTGGGCATGGAGCCTGCCCTGGAGTGTGGTCGCTATAAACACAAACATGCTCCATTGGAGGAAATTGATCTTCCTTTCCCAGCAGGTATCAATGCCAGTAGCTTCTTGGGTGGGTGTGGTACTTTGTGTCCATTTCTTCTCTGTGCTGTTTTTGTTGTTGTTGTTGTTGTTTTCTGGTTTAATCTTGTGTAAGTCTTCTGTATGCTGTCAGTCTCTGAGTTCATATGCACACTATTCCTGTTGTGTCTAGAAGACACTGTTTCCTTGGGGTCATCCACTACCTGTGGCTCTTCAGTCTATCCAACTCATCTTTCTCGGAGAAGATCCATGAGCCTAGAGAGGAAGGGTTTGATAAAGACATCCCCATTAGGACTGAGTGGTTCCAAAGTCTGTCACTCTACATATTTTCCAGTTGTGGGGCTCTGCGTTAATTACCATCTAATGCAAGAAAAGCTTCTCTGTTGAGGGCTGTGCTCTGCTCTGTGGGTATAGTGGTATATCATTAGGAGTCATTTTATTGCTATGCTTCCTTTAGTAGAATAATTGTAGGTTTTCTCCTAAGGCCTATGACCTGGCTAATCTAAGGTTCTTGACCCATTTAGCAATGCCAAGTATGGATACCATCTCATGCAGTGGGCCTTAAATCCAATTTTTAAAAAGTACTTGGTTACTCCCATAACATCTGTGCCATCATTGGACAAGTATATCTTGCAGGCAGGTCTCTTTTGTAGGCTGCAAGGTTTGTAGACAAGTGAAGTTGGTGATTACTTATTTTTTTCACCATTAGTGGATAAAGTACCTCCCAGCACCATGAATGCTAATCAGTGGGGGTGAAATTTCTAGTTGGGCACTAGCTTGATTTCTTCATGTCCAATGACATAAATAAATGGTGTCTTCAGCAATAGGGCCGTACCATCAGGTTGTGGAGAGTAACTAGTCCTTGGCATGATCTATGATGTGGTGTTGGGGGAGGTTTTTATGGAGCACTTTAGCCATCAATTCACCAAGATATAGCCCATTTCTGTCACCAGAGGTTTTACTGGGTGGCATGTTTACTCATTGGTGCATTGTCTCCCCCTTTACATGGTGGCTTTATTGAAATTGTATACACACACACACACACACACACACACACACACACACAGAGTAGCAGTTTCTACAGTAGTAGATTTCTATATAGCTTTTCAAAAGGCCTTCAGTGTTAGTTGTTCTATCCCTTATTCCATCCTTCACTTTGTGCCCCACCCCATATTGAATCTTTCTGGCTTAAAACATGATGGAGAAATAAGATTCAGATGTGGATCTACCTGTCTAAGGTTGACACAGGCAACAGTGATGGTCTCCTATAAGGACCTGTGAAAACCAGCACTCTAACATCATATTCTATTTCACATAGGTACTTGTTCTTATGGCTATAGTAGAGAAAGTCCAAACATCTGAATTGCCATACTGAACAATACTGAGTCTAAAGGTTATTGGAAAGACTATCAACTCAAGTAAAGGACCATCTGATCAAGTTGAAATCCTTGTCAGAACTAATAAATATGAACATTGATTAGCACAATATGCTGAAAATTTTACAGATGAAATGTATGAAGACATGTAACTTGTGTTGAACTAGTTCTTAAAAGGTGGATTGATGAGTTGGTTTGATCGGTGACAGAGTTGTGATAAAACAAATATAGCAAGAATAAACATTGACTTGCAATGATAAGTGTGCAGAGGGTTAACCCAGTTTTGTTTTTGTTTTTGTTTTTTTGTTTTTCAGAGCTGAGGATCGAACCCAGGGCCTTGTGCTTGCTAGGCAAGCGCTCTACCACTGAGCTAAATCCCCAACCCTGGGTTAACCCAGTTTTAACTTTACTGAATACTTGAACATTTTTATACTGAAATGTCAGAAAAATTATTAGAAAAATGGAGCAGTGGTTTTTTTCTCAATTGGAAAGGCAATCACCCTTTAGAAACTCCCATGGTATTTGTATTCCAACCTAGCTTCTAAATTCCTCTCCTTCTACACACTAACAATGTCATCTTGGCCAAGTTAATTTAAATTACTAAGCACACATATTTTGTCATCTACAAAAGGAATGTAACAACACCAAATTATGTAGATATAAGAAATAACTAGTATAGGGCTGGAGAGGTGGGTCAGAGGTTACAAACACTTGCAGCCCTTGCAGAGGACCCTGGTTCGGTTCCTATATCCCACATCAGGCAGTTCCCAACTACTTGTAACTCTATCTGGCACCCTGTTCTGGTTTCCAAGGCACCCATGTGCATATGGTACACATAAATACACTCATGTCCACACACATTGGCACAAAATCAAGTAATAAAGTAATTTTTAAAAAGGAACTAATTAGTATCGATTTTAAAATAAATAAGATAATGTGAGGTGTTTGACAAGTAGTAAACTAAAATATGCAAGTCATCTTTTTAAATTAAAATCAGTTATTATGTTTAATAGTAGCCAGATGAAATAAAATTCATCTTTACTTCGTTTAAAATCTTCCAAATTAAAACTATTAATTTTAGTATGAGAAATTGTAAAAATTCAATTGTTTTATCAAGAGATGAAAAGTTCTTGCCAAGCAATAGAGCATTTTATGTGGTATATCTTCAAGTTCAGTAATGACTATTACTAATTGGCATAAATTCCATGATGTTTGTACATCTCAGGAGCAGCTTTAACTTGACTCTAGTCTACTGCAAGAAAGGAAACAACATTCAGCATGGAATTCCTGCTGAACATTCTGTTTTCATTCAGCAAAAGTAGCCCTTTGCTAGATGCTGTGGGAAAGAAAATGGAGCCCGTGGCTTCCTCGCCCACAAAAGATTTACAGTGTGGTCAGAAAGATATGTCTCAAGACAAAGGGAATAATGTGTGGTTTAAAAAAAAGACACAAAGAAGTAAATGACTAAGAATCAAATGAATAATGGGGATAATATGAACTTAAAATTCGGAAGTGGAAAACTCGTGCCTTTGAAATGGAATCTGTGAGATCCCGTGCTCTCTAAGGGCTTCAGACGTGAGCAGAACTTACCGAGAACATGTGGACTGGGGAGAAGACAAAACCCAAGCAGCAGTGGTTGGGGAAGAATTACCTTTGTGAATCGTGAACGCAAATGTGGAATGAGAACGGCATTCAGCAGTAATCAGCTAAGAATGATAGCTGAACCATTCTCATTCCCAGCTCCATTCAGATCTGGTTATTTTAGGACATTAGGATGGGAGCTAAGAATGAATATGAGTATGATCAGCTCCAACTTCAGGGCCTTTGATCATAAGTAATAGTACTTATTGTGACTTCTTTTATTGTTTTAGTAAAAAAAATAAAACTTCTGCCTGGAGAGATGGCTCAGTGGTTAAGAGCACTGGCTGTTCTTCCAGAGGTCCTGAGTTCAATTCCCAGCAACCACACGGTGGCTCCCAACCATCTGTAACGAGATCTGGTGCCCTCTTCTGGCCTGCAGGCAGAACACTGTATGCATAATAAATAAATCTTTATTAAAATAAAATAAATAAATAAAACTTGGGAGTTAAATATTAGGGAACAAACCTGAAAGATCAACAGAGTGATGGAGAAACAATTACCTCACCCTCTTCTCCACTTTCCCAGATCGAAAAGACCCCTGATTGTTCCCAAGCCCCTCCTTCTTCCTCTTTGTGTCTCTCTATCTTCATCTGAGTCAGCCAGAAAACTCTATGGTTTATTCCAGCCAGCTGAATGTAGACTCTGCCCTCTGAATCAAGGTTTAACTCCATTGGCGATCTTGGAGTGACAATACAAAAAAATCTCCCACAACAAATACTAACATGATCTCTATATTAGAGGCCAAGTGTATACCTAGCTGAAGCTTACAGACTATCTGAAGAATTACAGGGGAAATCACAGTTGTAGACAAATAGCATTGGTAGTTGCCGTAAGGTGCCAGATGACATGGGCGGAAAGACTCCTCTTGTAGTCGATGTGTAAGACAGACTAAGTGTACAAGCAGGACCACTGAGTTGTTCTGTAAAGAGGACTGAGTTGAATGTGGTCTGAGGTGCAGTGATCGAGGAGGAATCACAGAAATCAAGGTACAGACATCAAGCATGAGTAGCCAGTGTGGATGTTTCCACTCTACCATAGCCATGATAATCTCTCTAGACCCTGGCTGAGAGGGACTGGACCATATGGTTGAGGTCTGAAGCTAGGTGTCTTCATCTTTAATCTATTGGCAGTACAAATGGGTAAAATATCCTGAGAGGAATCAAGTATTTTCAATGAACGTTTTTGTAATTCATGTTTAATGTGAGTAGGATGGGAATTGGAACAGGGAAAATCCAGAGGCAAAATGACCACAGGCAATGGAGGCCTAAACCAGGACACTGGTATCTCAGCAGGGTCTAGGGCATCTCTTGCATAGAATTCAATGTCAACAGGAAGAAAAAAGCAGACACTATGAAGTGTGGAACTGGAGGAGACTGGCATTGTTTAGAGTCCCCAACATGTGGTAATTACGAGAAATGCAAGAATTGTTGAGGAAACAACTTCAGTCACTTTTCTATACCGTCTTTTGGTTCTCTTCAGAAGTGTTTCCACCTGCATTCAGAGCCATCCATTCCTACTGTGTGGGGCTTCTGCAGGCCACTGGGTGGGAGAGATAGCAAGGAAAGGACTCTCTGGATCCAGCTTAGGACCTGAGTACTTGAGGTTTGTTCTAATAGGAATAGAAAGCAGGGAGGTAGGTGCAGATGCGGGAATAAGTTCAGTTTTGTGCATGTTAAGAGTGTCCCTGCTGGGTAGGCTTCATGCTTATGACTGAGGTGGATGGACATAGTCCAGCTGAGAGACTAGGACAGAGGGATACATGGGGGCATCTTGTGCTTAGAGGTGGCATCTAGCTTCAAGGAGTTATTTTTAATAACTGAGTATAACAATATCACCGTCTCCATGGTTTGCACACAGAGACCTTTGCTCAGTTGGTGATGAAGGATGTATAGTTCCGCACCCTGACCTGCCTTCCCTTCAACTCCTTTTAGAAAGACAATGAGGTCACTGGGGTTGGAAAGCACAGTGTTTAGAAGATTGAACGTGAATCTTTTTTCTTTTAATTCTATCCCTGAAAATTGTTTGTCCCTGACTAAATTTAAATATCAGAAAATTACTTACATCACCTACATTTGTAACATCCTAACAGAATATTCTTATTTATAGGATAGTAGTCTGCCTTTAACATTCTTCCAGGGTGGACAAAACATGTTGGGAATCACATTATAATCTGTAAGCTAAAATTAAATGTGTCACTTCTAGACTGGCATGTGCCCTGGAAAAGAATGTTTTTTCTGGAGAAATGTTTTGTTTTGTTTTTCACTCTATTTCTGAAGCTCCTTTCTGATCATGGCTGCTCAGAAATCCTGAACTATAGGTGCTGATCAAGTGAAGTAACCACTGGTGCAGTGGTCTCCCCATTTGCTTGTGTGAATATGGACTTCTTTTTCAGACTTTATTTTTAATTGCTGTGGTATGGGTTTTGTTTTTAGCTACCTCAAACATCTGTGGATTTTAGGGATTCCATCAAGGTATAACTTAAACATATTGATTAAGAGTTGAAAATGTGATACATGATAATATTTTTTGAAGTTAGATTGAGAAGGCAGTAAAAAGAAATATCAGAATTAATAGTACAGAATATGGAGGAAAGCACAATCCAGAAACTAATAATAATGACAATAATTGCTATTTATTACATATTAATGACAAATACTTAGAAACATAATTATATCTTTATAATTACCACATTCCTGTATTATAGATGAGAAAATTAATGTACACAGAGCAAGTGATTCTAATAGTGCAACAAATAAAACTAAAAGAATGTCTCACTCACTCCCAGAGCATATTTGCATAGGTAAGGCTCTGTCCTTAGGGTGTATCTCATCTATGTTCCTACTGCTTGTTACAGACTCTCTTTGGGTCTCTAGTGCCCAAGCAGACACATAAACAGCTGTAACTTTTAGAATAAAACAGATAGTAGAAAGCCAGTTTTAGCATTGATAATGACATCAAAATCATTTAAAACCTGGTAATAAATACAGCATATAATCTGTAAGACCCCACACTGAAGACAACAACCGTTATTAGAATCAAAGGAAGATGTACTAGGACATGGAGCACTATGCCAAGTTCAAGAATGAGATCATACAACAACAATGAGTATTTTTATGGATATTTCAAGCTGAACTGATTCAAAAATAGTTATAGAAATATAAAGGCCAGGAATATCCAAAGAAGAAAACCATATGCTTCTCAGTGTCTTAACTGTCTAAAGCTGGATTAAGTAAAACTCAATTGAGCCGATAAGGATGGAAACAGGTACTTCCTGAGAGGATTCCCTCTCAGTAAACATCTAGGGAGAATATATTTAGCTTCATTAGTCTTCAGAAAATATTAACTCCCCTGTATAACCTCTGCATATCTATAAGGATGTAAAAATGTATAGGCATCACCAGAGCTGGACAGGGGTGTGAAACAACTGCCACGTTCCTTCCTTAAGTTGGGAGTATTAGTTGGTACAGTTTGAGACCTTGTTTTGCCCCTGTGTTCTAAATGGAAACATTCACATCCATTTCCAATCACTTTTTTCTTCTAGATGTAAGTAATAAAAAAGATGACAATATGTTCATCAAAGTCACTTACAATTTTGTTATTGGCAGCACAATATATGATAGTCCAAAACAGTGATTAGGTTAGATAAATTGCACTGTGCTCACATAGTGAGATGCTAGAGAGAACATGTCAAAGTACATGCAAGTGTATGGATGACTCTCACAAGTGTAATGCTGAGAAGACAGTTCTTAAGAGTGGACCATGTTTACAAAATCACCAGCCCACAAAACCCCTCTGTGCTAGCTGAAGTCAGAAGCAGTTGTCCTTAGAGGGTGAGGAAGAGACTGGAAGAGTAAATATGAGGTTTCTTGGGTAATGGGAATGTTATCTTTTTTCCTCTTAATATGGATGATAGTTATAGCATATAGGTATGTTCAATTTTTGAAATTTTATGACATTGTACACAACAGATATTTTGTAGCTTTCTGTATATGTTTGCTTTCAGAATTGATCACATCGACACCAAAATAAAAAGTAGTAATTTTTCTCCTTTGTGACTCAAATCTAGGTGAGCTAGTTATGGTTAACTAATAACAACTCATTGTTATTAAAATGTCCACAATGTTTTCCATTCCAGTCCCTTTCTATCCCAAGCATAATTCTTCTCAATATATTTAGATATATAGGTTATATATTTATAACTAAATATATATTTAGATAACATAGGCAGATGATGATAATGGTCATAAAAGGATTATATAAGAGTTACTGTTGATTTGCTTTTGTAAATGGAAGGACTACAGGCTTCTGCGTTAAGTATTGTGTTTCCACTAAGCACAGTGGCTGCCCCAGAATCTACTGCTGTTCCAGCGGCAGTTGTGGCTCCACAGTTACTGGCCTGCTCTCAGGCAGCTGCCACCAAATGTAGTTTTTAATTAAACCCCTATCATTGTGTTTATCAATAAGACTTGGGAGTCAGAGGCTGGAGTGAAAACCTGATAGCTCAGAGAGGTTGAGGAGCAACTAGCTGACCTTCCCTCTTCACTGGAGTCTAGGAAAGAGAGATTTCTTCTGCTCCTCCAAAAAAAAAAAAAAAAAAAAAAACCCACACTCAAAGTCCCTCCCTACTACTTCCTGTGCATCTCTCTATCCATCTTCCAGACTCCCTCTGACTCTCTATGATTACTTTCTGTCAACTAGTTGCTGGCTCTGCCTCCTGACCCAAGGTTGATTTTATTTAGTTAGTGCAAACAACACAAACTCGGGGTTTGCAGTGTAATTGGGTATCCAGCAACAGGTCTCTGCATTTAAGTGTTTTCATAATAATTTAACACATACAGAGTAGTATGTGAAGAAGCCATAAGCCACAAGACCTGGATGTTGTTCAAACAGTAAAAATTTATTAAAGGAATTTGTAGATTATCTTACCTCCTCCTAGCCTCATCCACCTCACCTTGATAGTTTTTTTTTTTTTGACCAAGCTCTCTTGGAACTTAGAACTTTTCGTTCCAAGATCATTTGTTAAGTGTACATGTCACGTTTTGGATCATCAACAAAATAAAGAATGGAAAGTAGTATCTCCATTAGGTTCAGTTTGTCTCTAATGTTCATGCCTCCAGTTAAAATAAGCAATGGGAAAGGGGAAAGTATCTGTCAATACGTTCACAGCTTGTACTGTCCTTTATTACTGAGGGGACCTCCTTGTATCTTTGAGTCCACCTACCACCTATGGTATGCCAACTGTAGAAATGACCATGCTGATCTTAAAGAGAAAGGGCAAAGAAGTTGAAGTTGTGCACAGGCTACTTTCCTGATTCCCTTGCTGACTCTGTTAAGACTTTTAGGAAAATCATTTTATCTCTGTGGCCTTCAGATTTCCAGTCTGTAAGCTAATGACAAACAATGAATTGTCTTGAATGGTGACTTTTAAGACAGTAGCGACTGTAAAAATGTAAGATTATAGCTAACTAACGAGTGGGCCCTATAGAGCTCATTCTCAGAACAAATCATTTTGCTGCACAATATTTTCAAAGTAGGATAGTGAAAAAAGATTCTGCAGGGGGCTGGTGTCCTAATTGATCAAGGATTGTCAGAATCAGTTATATTTTTCACTATGTTAGTGACATAAGGTCTTCAACCAAAGTCTCCTCATACATGGTAAGAAAAGTCTGTGGTGATCTGGCTATATTACAATAGTAATCTATTATGTAATGAAAGGAGACAATGGATATAATTAAACAGGTCCATCTGAAAGCTACTGGCCCTGTGGAGGTGATGATAACCTCAGTAGCTTGTAAACAGAATTTTAAAAAGAAAATGGAAGCTACTAGTTTCTATCACCTGTACAACAGTAATCACACCCTCATGCACACACTTGAGTGTGTGAAGGGCATGCAATAAAGGGAACAACAGTAGACCCTCTCAAAGTGATCTTGATAGAATTCCACAGGAGATTGGAATTCAGTTGTGATCTAATAGAAAGTCTGAGTTTGGGAAGGGATAGGTTCAAGACCCTTAGAATAGCTATGTAAATAACCGTGAACATATCATTTAACCTCCATTTGCCTCAGCAGGCTTGTTTTGAAAAATAGAACAATAATTCCTAAGAGTTTGTTGTGAATATTAAGTATGGTAATAAATGTTAAAATATGTATAAATTTCAAAGTACAAATGTAAGATATTATTGAGATAACCTTTGGGTTTTAACATTCAAATGCAATCCTGTTTAAGCTCATAAAGCAGCTACTCTACCTGACCTTGTCGGTGAATCTCTTACAAGGGATAAGTGGGGATTCCCAGCCCAGGAACTAAAGAGAAGGAGGGATGAAGTAATTTGGAGTCAACTGTTGAAAGCCAAGTTTTGTCATATTTCTTTTGTTAAGACAAGCAAGACTTAACTTTTCTAGATATCAGTTTCCTTTTCTATGTTAGAATAGTAAACTTTTGTAGGGTTATAAAAAAAATAATGAAAACACTTCTAAATCAGAGTACATAGGGGCTTATTACCTCTTAAGACTTTAAAACATAAGAATACACACGTATTTTCATTTTTACTCATCATACATAGCTATGCTCTATGAGGACACTTTCATGTGAGTGTACATTAAGCTCATTTTTTTTTCAAGACATGGTAGTAGACACTATGGATATTACTAGGGAGAAACCTGAGCTCTGCTCTCAACTCCTCAAACTATTTTGGGAGAAATAACTTGAATAAGAAAATATCAATACAGAATGTGATATGTCATGATGAAGCCATGCCCCAAACGTGGTAGGATCAGATGAGACTTCT
This sequence comes from Onychomys torridus, assembly GCF_903995425.1. Classification (NCBI taxonomy): domain Eukaryota; kingdom Metazoa; phylum Chordata; class Mammalia; order Rodentia; family Cricetidae; genus Onychomys; species Onychomys torridus. Next base: position 177,420,821 of record NC_050443.1, read on the forward strand.
TACAGGGGATGCGCCTGCACTGAGAACTGGCTGGTGAGATAGGTCAGTTACAAGATGGTTCAGTATTCATTTTCTATGAATGTTTGTAACACGAATCTTAAAAGGGTCTTATTAATAAAAAACAAACCCAGAGCCAGGGCAAACGCTAAAAGATCAGAGAAATAGAACAAGCCACAGCTAACCTCACCTCGATAACTTCTCAGCTGATCCTGTTTCCTCAGACTGGAAGCCTCTGAGTCCTCATCCAGAATGGATCTCAGATGAACTGCTGCTGAAAGCCTAAAAGCTTAAAGGCCTAAAAAGAATCTAGGTCCTGGTCCTCACACATTATATACTTTTCTGCTTCTTGTCATCACTTCCTGGGATTAAAGGTGTGAGTCACCATGCCTGGCTGTTTCCAGTGTGGCTTTGAACTCACTGAGATCCATATGGATCTCTGCCTCCCAAGTGATAAGATTAAAGGTGTGTGTGCCACCATTTTCTGGCCTCTATATCTAGTGGCTGTTCTGGTCTGTGACCCCAGATAAGTTTATTAGGGTACACTATATTGGGGAACACAATGTCACCACAAATGCTGCTACAAATTACCATAAAATAACAGAATGCATTCTCTCCTGGTTCTGGAAGCCAGAAATCCAAAATTAAGCCATCAGGTTCCTTGGAGAAACTATTTTATTTTTCATTGCTCTCTTCTGGTGGCTGCTGGTGTCACTTCAAGCTCTCTCTTGGTCTTCGCCTCGTCTTCCTTGTGTGTTTTCACATGGTATTCTTATAAAGAACGTGTATCCTGTTCATGACAATATGTGTGCCTTACATGACAGGACCACTTTAAATCTCTCCCCACTTCTTCCACCAGGATCACCTTTTACATCCGTGTTTCCACTGAGTCCTTCCAAGGCATGTAGCTCTGTCAGCATGGACCACGGAGCTCCAGCCTCACACGACCCTACTCCAAAGCCATTTGCAAATGTTTTGGTGTTTGTCACAGCACCATTCCTTTCTTGGCTCTGGAAATCTGTATCAAGTTTCTCATAGCTGCTATAACATCATCTCAGGGTAGGCAACCTAAAGTCAGATGTTTATATAGAAACGCTCTGGAGACAGAACATTGAAATCAGGGTGTCAGCCGTGTTTCCTTGGATGGCTCTGGGGGAGAATCCTTGCCTCTATCCCCCTTCTGGCAGCTCCTTGGCAAGTTTTGGCTTGTATCTACATCTCTGCCTTCATCATTGCATGTCCTCTGCCTTTGAGTAACTTCATATAGCCTTGTAAGAAGGAATAAATCATAAATCCTGAGCTTCAGGGCTCATCCTGATCTAGTATAATATCACTTTAGTAAAGTACATCCACAGTACCCCTATTTCCAAGTAAAGTTTTGTTCTAAGTTCTGGTAGGAATGACTTTTGGAAAGGGTAGAGCACTGTGCTTCCTCAGATGAATTGCTATGTGCCTTGGTTTTTAGTCACCCTTTTTGTTGACAACACTAATGTCAAGTTGCTATGGTGACAGTTTATTCATCTGACCCATGTATTCATTCTAATCCTCTATTCCAATCCCAGCTGTGTCTCTGAAATGCTAAGCCCCGACAGAGGGACTGGTGGCTATAGCTTGAGAAGTCTGGACACTGTGTCCCGCTGGAGATGGGAACTTGGCCAAGATGAGGTCAGAAACAGTAAAATGTTGAAGTTGTTGTTGTTGTTGATGATGATGATTGGAGTAATATGTCTGCCTGCCACTGGCTGTGATTAAATAATAATCTGATTTTGCTCAAGCTAGTACTTATTCTAGTCGATAATATCGAGTTCTGTTAACTGATCCTGTGAACTGATATTTAATACATGGTCTGCCATGGTTATCAGCTTGGGATTTGTTACTTTAATGTATCAGTCAATGGCAAAGCCAATGTGTAATACTAATGAATTGGGAGAATCTTTGTGATCACCAGTCGTGTGCCACGTTCACGATTGAAGGTCGTTCCATGGCCTTTGAATGAAGATTTGCAGCATCAATACAGGTGTTTATAATCTGACTACTAAAATGAATAGATGCCTTCCTTTCTTGGCCTCAGAGAATTTAGACTTCTCACCTGAGACCTATGAAATAACACCTCTTTTGTTTTAGAGCATCTGTCTCTCTTATCAGAGTTTGGGACTTTAATCATCTTCATGGCAATGTATTCTGCAGATATTACTGGAAATTCCACCTCAGACTAGTATCAACTGGATTGGAGTTTTGTGTCTTGACAGTGTTGATGAAAATGTGCTCTGAGCGCCTGTTTCATTCACGTTCTCTTTTGGGGAAGCAATTTTCCCACTCCCTCCTCCCCATGAAATATCATCACATCCCAAACCCTTGGAAGCTGTGAAGTTTACCTGTTGTGATTAAAATGCATTTGGCACGTGGGTTGGACTAGGGATCCTGACATGGAGGTGTTCCTGGGTGCTCTGAGGAGACTCTAAATGAGATCACCATTGTCCTGAGATAAAGGCAAGGGGATATTGGATTGCATGCCAAAGAAAAGCTGTGTGGCCCTAGAGGCAGGGACTGAAGTGCCAAGAGCCTCCATAGACAACAAAGATGCTCCCTTTGGGAGTCTCTGGAAAAATGTTGCCTGTCCAGCCACACAATCCCCTCAGCCCAGTGGAACTAACTGGAGTGATTGAACTGGAGGAAATAAAGTCCATTATTTTAAGCCACCAAGTTTGAGGTAATTGTTTACCACAGCCTCAAGAAACTAACTTGGGTGTATAACATTTTCTCTTGGAAGATGTGAGACACCCATGTTCCTAACAGAAGTATTCTAACAGGATTATGTTTCTCAATAGTTCTGTATAGTTAGCACACCCTCCCAGTTAATCTGTGGTTTGTGTAATGTCCCCCTCTTTGATCTTAGGTGGAAAGCTCAGCTCACTATCAAAGTTAACTCCAAACTCCCCCAGAAAACAGATTAAGACAATAGAAGACCATTCCAGCAAAGTCCTTGCAAATAAGACACATCTACCTGAACAGTCCATCCCAGAGTCCCCACCTTTATAAGCGGTCACCCTTCTTTAGCCTCCAGTTTGTTCAGTTTTCATTTCACATTATAAATTAAAGCAGATTAAACCAAAGCTCCCTTCCTTTATGGGTGCAAAATTGATGGAACAATAATTGTTCTCTCACATGGCTAATTATATTTCTAGTTGCTTACTTGAAGGTCTAATTAGCCAATTGCATATGCTTTTGTGGGGACGAAGAGATAATTGGCATTCTCAAGCAGGTAATTAGAAAAGCAATTAGTATTGCCCAGACTGATTACAAGCCTGAAAATTGTCCCCACCAAAATGGTACCAGTGTCTACTGGGCCGAAAGCCATTCTCTGTAAAGGAACAGGAGACTTGGTGTGTCTGGCAGTATTAGATGGAAGAGGGAAAAGAAACTGCACACTGGACCTGCCTGGGGCCCCAGCAGGCTCATGGGACTACCAGAGTCCTTGCTGTCCTTTAACTTGGACTGCAGCTGGGGAAGCTCCCATCTGCCAGCAGTCACCTGCCCACACACCTTGAACTTACACAATCATTTCACCCTTGAAAGGCCAATCTAGCCAGTGATTGTGTAGTGGTGTGTTAGTGCCATCCACTTTCCACAGGCTGTAAAATTAATGGTTCCATGGAATCATCACCAGGTTGGGTTTCAGCTGCACCCCACCAACCAACTGGGTATCAGACTTCTTCAGGGAAATGCTTTAGTGAATTGACCTGTAGCATCCAGCTTCCTGTGGCTAGCAGGGTTCCTTGCTAAAATCCCTGCAGGTTTCTTTTCTTGTGGTGCTTCTAACTGCTCTTTGTTATCCAACTAGTTATTCCATGTAAATGAGGAGGGGGTGAAAAAAAGAACACTTGTTTTATCTGACAGTAAGTCAGAGAAATTAACTCTCAAGTCACAAGAAAATAAAATGTGTTGAGAAGATTGGTGCCCTGAATACCTGAAAATATTAAGGCTGCTGTCAAGCCAGATGGAAAATGCCCGAATCACCACATCATCTGACACATTTCAGAATGGGTACATGCAGCACAAATTACAGAGTACTTGATGGGGCTGGTGGTAATGGCGCCCACTGCTCCTCCCAGAGCCCAAGCACCCCTGCTAAAAGGGTTCAGCTGCGTGGGTTGTGCACTGACAGTTGCTTTCAAGAGCTGAGGAGCTTGAGGTCAAGTTTCTAAAAACGGAGCAGTATTCCAGAAAAGCTAATGACTTGGCGGGGACTGAGAAAGGAGAAAGCCTTTGCTGTTTTTCTCCCTGTGTTTATGTTTCTTTGCCCTTCTTCAGCATCCCTCTTGTCCAGTCTGTCCCTGGCTTTAATCAGGACCTCCTGCTTTGTGAGCCAGGGAGGGGATAGAAAGAGGACTTGGGGAAATCTCTGTGAAGTGAGAAGAAAACAAAGGGATGGCTGCAGTGGCAGCAGTTTAAGTACTGTAGCACAACTGGAGATTTAAACGGGAGCCCATATCCGGCCTAAAGACCGCCAAGAGTTTGCTTTTGAAATTAGCAATTACTAGAGGATAATGTTGAAGGATTAAAGGCATTAATTACACAAAAGATAAAGAATAAACAGAATTGCCTTCAAATGAGTATAATAAGGTCTTGTTAGCCAGAGATTGCAAATATTTTTATACCATGAAAGACTTTCTCTAGATTTCATTTTTCCAAAGCATATTACAATGGTGTGTTGTGTGTGTTTACATGTGCCCCAAGTGGGTTTAAGGAACCGTAGTATGTGTGATTTATGATGTTATTTACTTACACCATCCTGTCTATTTCTCCAGAGCAGGATACTTTGACAAATTACATCCAGCCTATACCTTAAGCACCTCCTTAAATAGAACTGACTTGCTCATCGATAACCTGTGAGCACTGTGTTCATCCCTAAAGTGGCCATGGTTGTTTTGCCCCTGATAGAGTGGCAACCTCTAGGATACCGAAAACCCATGTGCTAAATCTTCCCTGCACTGATGAGTTCTAGTTGATTTTGTATCTGTTCTTAAAAAGTGGCAAGCAAGTGTTACTTAAGCTGGTGTCCCACTGGAAGTGTGCATGTTATAAAAACTGGCATAAAAGTGGAGTTGGGAAAGGAGGAAAAATTACTCAACTACGCTACCTGTACAACATTGTAATTTAATTTTTGAACTGAATATTTTGGTTCTACAGAAGCTTGGCATGAATGTTTATAGAATTACCATCTTTAACTTAAAGTTTCCTTTGCTTTTCTAGTTTTGTTCTTTTCTTCTTAACTTTTTTTTTAAGATTTTATTTTTATTTTATGTATGTGAGTATTTGGCTACATGCATGTTTGTGTACCATGAACATTTCTAGTATCCACCAAGACCAGTAGAGGGCATTGGAACCCCTTGAACTGGAGTTACACATAGTTGTGAGCTGTAATGTGGGTACGAAGGTGCCAAACCTGCGTCCTCTAGAAGAGCAGCCAGGGCTCTTAACCACAGAACCATTTCTCCAGCCCCCTTGCTTTATTTTAATAATTAATAATGATAATAATTTAATCTCTCCAGCTTAAATTTGAGGGTTCTAACAGGACCCTGCTTTCTTTGCCCTCGGCTCTCACTCTATGTATACTCCATGCTGCCCTTGGGAGCCTCAGCAGTGCTGAGGGAGGAATGTTAATGTGTATGTGCACCAGACACAGCTTCTCTTCCTGTGCTACCTCACCAAAAAGTGTGGTTTCCATAGGAAACATAATATGACAGTTTTCATCTCAAAGCCTTTTAGCCCCCTGTTTCCTTTGGTGGGAATCCCCACACACCCCCAAATTCTCAAAGCTTACTCCCTTACTGGCAGACAGCGTGGCTCTAATACTGCTGCCTTCCTGGTCAAGCCTGGCTGAGTCAGGCTTACAAAGCTCTTCCCACCCCCATGCTCAGTCCTTCTGTACCCATGCCCTGCTTTTCTCCATCGGTGCATGGTTATCGACTTATGCCTTCCCACATGTGCAAAATACCATACATAGAAGACAGAAAGTGATATGTACTGCTGGGCAAGGCAGCATAGGCCTTTAATCCCAGCACTCAGGAGACAGAGGCAGGTGGATCTCTGTGAGTTGAGGTCAGCCTGGTGTACAGAGCGAGTTCTAGGACAGGCAGGACTGTTATCAGTAAGAGCCCATCTCCAAAAGGAAAAAAAAAAACTGTTCTGTACAGTTTAGAGCCAACAGCTGGGCCAGTAGAAACTTGTATAACAACACTTAGCTAGAAATAAGAAACTATGCTCTTGTCAAAGGTGACCACTGTCTCAGCTTCTTGGAAATCATTCCCTACAGTTCACTATTTTTTTATTATTTCTTTATATATTCATAAACGATAGCATGTATTTACTCATTTAGAGTAATTAAAATGCCCAACAAAGTTATGTAGTATGCTTTGTGCAAATGAATTTCTAGGCATGTTCTATAGCACCCACAAACTTTTTTTTTTTTTTTTACAGTACTGGGTATTCCAAGTAGGGTCTTCCATGTGCTTTACATGTGCCCTACTACTGCGCACCATCATGGTTGTTTTGAGGCAGGATCTAGCTAATTTTCCAAGACTGGTCTTGAACTTGCTCTGAAGCCCAGCCTGACCTTGAGCTTCTGACCTTGCTGTCTTAGTCCAGAGAAGATGAGGTTATAAATTGGGCCAGCGGGCCTAGGTCTCAATTCATCCTTAACCAAATTAGCTTCTGCCTTCTTCCATTAGCAACCTTCTGCTACTTTACCTACAACCTCCAGCTTCTTCTCTCTGCCTTTCTTGCCCTGATTGAATTTATTTGAATGTCTGGAATTGCCCTTTCTAGATTGTGTTCACATTCATTCCCAATTCTCTTTATGGAACGATATTTATTTTTGACATAGGTCAGGACCAGTTGACCTGAAAATAATTCACCCCCAGGAACCTAAGCAACTACTGAGCAAATACCAGGTAATTGCTATCATTGCTGGAGCACGAGGATGTGGTAATGCAGTTTCAGACTTGGTTTGCCCATTCTAGGGACAGGAAAGCTAAGGCCTGTCCTAACAAGGACTCTGTTCCTGGGCCCAGTCCTCAAAATGGCATTGCTTTGCTGAGGGTTGTCGTGTGGACAAGCTATAGCCTCCCGCAAGAATACTGCTTCACAGATGCTCTCGTTTTGTTTCAATAATGTGTCTAATCATTTCATATACAATCAAAATGAGTAATCAAGGGTTATGCAAATGAAACCTTATCACCCTCAGAACCTCTGCCATTTGTGAGAGTCCTTCATTCTCTTCTAGTTGAAGTTGGCTATTATTCTCGTCCACCGAGTGTTCAGTGGAACAATGTCTGTCTTTCTTTTGTACACTGTAGAGTCCAGAGAACTGCACTCATTTTCTGTCTATGTTGCTAGAATTAGGTGTGTCATTCATCTATAATCTGAGTTCTACAATAGCTGCAATCACTGTGTCACTGGCCCCTGAAATGAATTCTTAGATTCAGCAATCACTACACTATCAACATATATTAAGTAGAGTATCCAAGTCCTCTGTTGAGAATATTGCCATTTTACTGTCTAGAGCAGCATGGTGAATGGAATCATATATGTCTGAATTAACTTCCCGTGCAGTCTTTTATTCACTTTTCTGCCTTCTCTTTACATTGGCTGCACTTTACTAGAGACAAAAAGTGGAACCACAGATGATTCCACATATTCTCAGAGCTCTTCTGATAAAGATGGAATTTGGAAAGTTTTATAAGATATATATATATATTTGGTTTGTATCATTGTTAGTACTTCACATTTCTTCCATTATTCTAAGAACTAATTTTAAAAATATCCCTTGTTACATGTTTGAAAGAGATTCAGTTGTTGATGATGTTGTATAGCCTATTTAAATGCCAATTTATTTGTTAGGTTTAAACAAAAAAAGAAATAAAAATAATCATATAAACCTTCATTCATTAAAGCTGAGACATCTATATTCAGTTTGAGAAAGTGGCTATTTTAGTGATGAGGTAATACAATTCTCTGAAAGAATTCTTACTATTAAACATTTAGAACCAATATTATTTGGAAGAAATAATGATATAAACAGTTATGTGTAACACGAATCTTTAAAAAGTCTTATTAATAAAAATCCTGGAGCCAGATATTGGGGTGAAAGCTGAAAGATCAAAGGAATAGAAAAGACAGCCGTAAGTTCTTACTTCTAGGAAATCCTCAGCCCAAGAGAGAGAGCTACTTCCTGTATACTCACGCCTATATACCTTTCTATGCCCTGCCATCTTACTTCCTCTCTCCACCCAGCTACATCACTTCCTGTCTGTCTGTACAGATCTCTGTGGTTAACCAGTGCTGGGATTAAAGGTGTGTGCCACCATGCCTGGCTCTGTTCCCAGTGTGGCCTTGAACTCACAGAGATCTGGATGAAACTCTACCTCCCGAATGCTAGGATTAAAGGCATGTGCTACCATTGCCTGACTTTTATGTTTAATGTAGTGGCTGGCTTTTTCCTTTGATCCCCACGCAAGTTTTATTTGTTAGAGCACAAATAAAATATCAAAACAGTTATGTCTAGATACATAGGAGAACTTTAAGAAGTGCTTTAAAGAAGAGGATTAAACATTTTTTTCATCATTGCCGCAAAATACTAATTCCATTTTGAAGTGTTCTTCACTAAGTTAATCATGAAAAGGTCTCTGAGATAGTGTAAAATGAAAATACAGTGTACAGAAAAAGTAATTGATAGCTATTCATTATTGTGCTCCTACTAGGGTTTTTTTTGTCATAGGTTATGCCTGAAGAAATGTCATCTCTTATATATTTGTCTCCAACTCAATTGTGTGATAAAGTTATCCTGTATTTGAAGAATTTTATATCATCATAGAAATCAACTACAAGTTACTAACATGGCAGAGGTTGGAAGTTCAGACATGATTGTTATTATTATCTGAGTTAAAGTGACCTCAACACTTTGAAAAATGTATTGATATAATAGCAGTTCATCATCCACATTCTATTAACCCACAGTGAAAGCGACACTACCACCGTGCACTTTTTAAATGACTTTCAAGACACTAAAAGCTCCATTTGGTTTTGTAACTCGAAGCTTGAGGACCACTTGGTTTTAATGAACACATACAAAGCAGCAGATGGGAAGCAACCATAATCTCTGAATCATTCAATGCTGAGTCACATTTGTTGGCAGTACACTCATGCGACCATCCATCCATTTGTTCATCAACTATACATTGATTCCTCACTGTATTTATGAGACTCTACCTCCTGTACCTGGAGAAAATAGAATAAGCTTTAGAATAAATCAGTAGGGGTGGAAATGAAGAGTAGGTTCTCCTGGGGTAAAAATTTGAGAAGAAAAGATAAAAATGTTATAATGACACTGTACAACTCCAGGTGTGTGCTGAACACATCAATGAACTATGCATGTGCATTTTTAAGTAGGTGGATTTTATGCAATGAGAATTTAAAAAGGGTTTATTGTTGGAAGAGATGACAATATCATAATGGTATTGATCATAGTATTATTGCCATTCACCCAGTGCTGACCAGCAGGGAAGTAGTCAGCATCAGTTTATGAGGTGATTCTGAGGTCATTGGGCTACTTGCACTCATAATCAGCACTAAGCTCCTCTAAAGGTGCAAAACAGCTCAGGCTTTATACTACATTATCCTTTAATTATAAATTGAAGGAAAAGTTACATGTGTATTAAAAAAGCTTTTGTGCTCTTTGTTACAATAGAGTTATTTGTCACCTGTGACCTTCTTGTATCCCTAGTAATTTAATGTATTTTTTCCTAAAATTGGGAACATTTTTCTGTGTAACCATGATATAGCTATCAGCGTGTAGAAATCATCATTGTTGCTACCATCCATTCCCCAGGTCCCATTCAGCATTCCGAAGTTGTTTCCATCACTTGCATCATGTGATAGTTGGAATAAAAATGGCCTCCATGGGGTCATATATTTGAATGCTTAGCCTCCAGAGAGTAGAACTATTTGAAAATATTAGAAGGATTAGGAGGTGTGGCCTTGTTGGAGGAAGTGTGTCACTGGGGGTGGGCTATGAAGTTTTAAAAGCCCATGCTAGGCCCAGTCTCTCTTGCTCTCCCTCTCTGCCTACGGATCAGGATGTAACTTTCAGCAATTGCTTCCACACATGCCAGAATGCCACCATGCTCTCCACCCTGAGGATAAGGGACTAAACCCCTGAAACTAAACAAACCCCCAATTAAATGCTTTCTCTTATGAGAGGTCATGGTATCTCTTCACAGCAGAAGAACACCAACTAAGACTTGGCCCAAGTCCAGTGAAAGACCAAGGACTGTTTCATTTTTCTCAAAATATTTTCTCAATCTTTCCTTGACGTCCATATGTTTGACCATTAAAAAGAATTATTTTGGAGAAGATTAGAGTCCACTTGGATTTATCCAGTGTCTCTTTGTGATTAATGCCAGGTATTGTCATTAACAGCAATGTCAACAGAGGCCTCATTCTTCTCACTGCATCCTCTCAGATCAGAACAAAGGGTTGCTTCTGTGTTCTTTCTACAGATGTCCATTATTGTTGGGGGTTTTTACTCTTTTGGGGGTCCCACCACCCAGCTACCAAATAAATCACATGGAGACTTATTCTTACTTATAAATGTCTAGCCTTAGCTTGGCTTGTTTCTTGCCAGCTTTTCTTAACTTTAAATTATCCCATCTATCTTTTGCCTCTGGGCTTTTCCTGTTCTCTTACTTCTGTAACTCTTACTCTGTGGCTTGCTGTGTAGATGGGTGACTGGCCCCTGGAGTTCTCCTCCTTCTCTGACTACTTCTCTTTTTCCAGATTTCTCCTTCTATTTATCCTCCCTGCCTGCCAGCCCTGCCTGTTTCTCTCTCCTGCCTTGCTATTGGCCATCCAGTGCTTTATTAGACTATCAGGTGTTTTAGACAGGTACAGTAACACAGCTTCACAGAGTTAAACAAATGCTACATAAACTAAAGTAACACACCTTAAAATAATATTTTGCAACAGTCCATATTCTGTGAACATGGCCTTGTGATTTGGTATAAGGAGTTCAGTCTTGTTTCTACTTTTGCTAACCTGGCCATTTGTCCACAAAGTTGTGGCTCCTTTTGTGTGGAGTTACACTGAGAAGCTACGGTTTCTTGGGCTTGTTTGTTGCTGTCAAGGTGAGGCATGCATGTGGTATGTAGTATAAACACACCCAAGGCCAGTTATTGGGGTTAATTCTGGAAGATCAGAGAAGCAGAACAAGCCACAGCTTCTCACCTTGCCAATTCCTCAGCTGATCCTATTTCCTCAGACCCTCTCAGTCCTCATCCAGAATGAATCTCAGCTGAACTGTTGCTCAAAAGCCTAAAAGCTTAACCAGCCCCTGGTTCCTCATCCTCAAGTCTTATATAAGCTTTCTGCCATCACTTCCTGGGATTAAAGGTGTGAGTAACCATGCCTGGCTGTTTCCAGTGTGGCCTTGAACTCACAGAGAGATCCAGAAGGATTTCTGCCTCTGGAATGCTGGGATTAAAGGCGTGTGTGCCACCATTTTCTGGACTCTATATCTAGTGGCTGTTCTGTTCTCTGACTCCAGAGAACAGAATTGTTAGGGCACACAATATTTTGGGGAACACAATATGTCACCACAGTGGTATCTCCACACATGTTATATTTCTTTTTCTGTATATTGAAAATACTGAGTTTCCAATAAAAGCTTCAGTTCCAACTTAGTTTCCAGGTTTGAAACTCTAATTAGATGATGAACCCACTGCCAACTATACTTACTATGATTATTTTATGAATTTGGTTTTGTTTATGTTTCCTATCTCAGCTGCCCTCCATTCTAGTGCAGATAACTTTCTTCCCTCCCAACTTGGTCCTCAACCCTAACTCCTGCTGCACCTGACTGCTGGTGCTGCCCCACTGTGTGCTCAACCCTAGCTCCTGCCCAACCTGACTGCTGGTGCTGCCCCACTGTGTGCTCAACCCTAGCTCCTGCCCAACCTGACTGCTGGTGCTGCCCCACTGTGTGCTTTGCTTTCCACACCTGAGCCCATCTCACTCTGCCTGGACATTAGACCCTCTTGGCAGGGTTACCACCACATGCACACACTTTCTCCACTCAGGCTTTGGGTCTGCACATGGCCATAACCCTCCCCACCCGCCAGGTCTCTGATACACCAGGCCATGTAGCCTCTCTGTAGAGCTCTTTCTTACCACATCCGAGAATGCCTTATACCAGCCCCACGTGGATGTCCTACCTTAACCCCCCCCACACATTCTCATGTTACCTCTGTCCCCTTCGTGGAGAACTGTTCACTTCTGTCTATGTGTGGATTCTGATTCTACCACATCTTGGATGCCCCGTTTGGGCACCTGTGACTCCACCTGCCTCTGCTGTGGATGCCTTCCTGGCTCTGGCCCACCAAATGGCTGTAGAACTGAATTATTCAGGAAAGGAAAGGGAAATATAAAAGGAAGGAAGAAAGCTCACATATTTTGCTTCCCATGTCTTTCTCACCTACCAGAGTGACACTTGTGGGTGAAAAGGCCACATGTCCCTCTGTCCTTTTCTCTTGTCCTAAGAGAGTATCTTACCTACAGCAGTAGGGACTCAGTAAGTGCTTGTTAACGTCATCCATGTTAAAGTTAAGAACGCCAATATTCCAGACTTCACCTTGCCAGTGACCTCAGTGAAGTCTTTGGGCTTCATCAGTGTCGAGGACAGGGACTCCTCGGCGGCATGGCTACTTGTCTTCCAAAGAGGTCAAAAGCACTTCTACAGGAATTTGGCAAAGTGAACTCTTACCTTACAGAGCCTGGACCTTGAAATACAGCAGTGATCACATGAACAAATCTGTCGATTTATTTTTAAGTCATAGGTTTAAGAATAGCAACGTAAAATGCGCAGCTCTTTCCTCTTGGTATCACAGATCATAAATGATCAGAAATATGCCCTATTTTCAAAGCACAGTTGAGTACATTAACTTCTGTATATGCTCAGTCTTATAGCCATTCCCCAAAAGTGATTGCAGAAAATGATGTCTGGAGAAGTATTATATTACAATAACCAATGCAGAGCAGAAATTATATAAGAATAACCAATCGGGGGCAGGGAGCATTCTAACTATGAGTCTTCTACCCTTCCTTCCTATTACTTGCAGGGACAAAGTTTTATTTGCTTATCTCCTTCCTGGTTATTATTATCATCCATCCAAGTTTATTAAATGCTCAGGATCAGCTACATAATTTATGGGGCACGATTACAAGAAAGTGTAGAGCTTCTTGCCAAAAAAATTAAGAAAAAAGGAAAGAAAAAAGTTGTCCTCTAATAGTTCTAAGCTGTAACACCTTTCATTTTCCCTAGTCTCTCTCTTAGCCTTATGGCATTTCTACTTCTGTGTAGTTTCACATTTCCTCAGACAGGTATACATACCTGGTGTCATGAGTCTTTGTAAGTGCCTGCAGGTTCACCTATGACTGGAAGGCCAAGAGTACGGGATGCACACCACCTGCTACCTGTGATGGTCATCTTCCTGGCCTTCACTGGACAGACACCAGGGCTTCCAGAGTGAGCTAAACAGATGACAAGTCCCTGTGCAGGCCAGGCATGGTGACTCACACCTGTAATGCAAGCAAGCACATGGGAAGCTGAGGCAAGAGGGCTGCCATGAATTTGAGGGTAGCCTAGAATCGGGACCAAATTCCTAGCCAGCAGAAGCTACAAAATGAGATCCTGTCTCATAAGCCAAAAAGGGTAGGGTCCCTACCTCTCTTCTCATATTCTCTCTCTCTCTCTCCCGCCACACCCCGATGTGTTTATATCATCATTGTTGGTGTCTGTCAGGTACTGACAAATCCTATGACAGCGTGAAACTAGGTTTGCTGTACTCATTGTGATAGACAGATAAAATTATATTTCATTTACCTCATGAATGGCTATCATTAGGAACACAAATGCTTTGGATGATACAGGGAAAAGATAACTATTATGTACTGCTGGTCGGATATAAATTCCTACAACCATTGTGGAAATCAGTGTACTAAAAATAGAGCTACTGCACAGTCCAGCTATACCACTTCTGGGGATATACCCAGAGGACTCTTAAGTCAGGACATTAAGAGATACCTGCACATCGTATCTATTATTTAGTACTTCAGTACTAATTATAGTGTCCATGTGTAAACTTAGCCCAGGCATTCATCACACATGAATGAATAACAAAGAGTGTGTTTACACAATACTGTTGCATCAGTACTAATTACAGTATCCATATATAAACTTAGCCCAGGTATTCACCAGCAGATGAGTGAAGAACAAAGAATGTGTATGCACAGTGCTGTTGTTCTGAGCCACAAAGGAGAATGAGATTATGTTCTCTGAAGGAAAATGGATGGATCACCATGTTAAGTGAAATATGCAAGACTCAGAAAAAGTACCACATTTTCTATGTAGATTCTAGATACTATGTACACATTAAATTATTTTTATAAATAATACATGCTATCCAGGTGACATGAAGGAGAAGACAAAACTTCCTGGGCAAAGGATGGGGATAGAGTAGCAAGAACAGAGAGGAGTAAAAAAGAGGGTATAATGGGTCCAGGCATAAGATGCATTTGAATACATGTGACCTTATGTACCATTGATATTTACAATGCATAGATACCTATACATTTTTTAAATTTTGTTATTTAAAAAATATTTATAAAGATATTTCATTCTAAAGATATCCCATCTATGACTGAATGCTCCAAAGTAGCTCATTCTCTGCACATTATCTTTGCCAATTATTATCTATTGCAAGAAGAAGGTTCTCTGATGAGGGCTGAGTGATGATCTGCTCTATGGATATAGAATATCTCAATAAGAGTCATTTCATTGCTGCGATCCTCCAGCAGAATTAAACAGTAATAAGTTTCCTCCCAGGCCCAAGGCCTATCTAGCATCAGGTTCCTGTCCACTGTATCAGTGTCAGATGTGGATTCCATCTCACAGAGCTGGCCTCAGATCTAATTAGCAAGTGGCTGGTTACCTTCATAACGTCTGTACCTCTATTGTGCCAGTGTGTCTTGCAGGTGTGCCTCGGTGGTAGGTCACAGAGTTTAAAAAAAAAAATCATAAAATAGGTTAGGAAAGGTGGCATTCAAGCAGAGGTCAAGAGAAGTGATGGAGGAATCCGGGAGGATACCCGCAGAAAGAAAGATGCATGAAAGAGTGAACAAATCTGTATTCTCCTCAGTAAACGCTACAGATTTCAGATCCAGTTTCCCAGGACCCTTTCACCCACTTCCCACCTCTCCCCACATTACTCATCTTGTTTTTAGACTCTCTTCCACCATATCCCTTCCCAATTAAGTTAGCCCACGTAAGTAAGAGTTCTATCTTCTCTCACTCATGCAGAGAGGCTTTTAGCTCTCTGCTCCAAATCTCTCTTCCCTCTGCTATTTCTAATGCTGGTGCTGTAGTCTCCCACATAGCCAATGATGTCTTCTCAGAAATCCAGTTGTGTGATTACATCTCACTAAAATGTGGAAGCATAGAACATGCTGTCCCCCAAATGCTCTCTGCAGGCCTCTGTGCTGTCCACTCTATCCTGTGATGGACCACTTCTTACCCACTTGCCTTAGTTATCCTGTGATCTCTACTCTGTCTCGTATTATTGAAGACCTGCTCTTAGCCTCAGCCAGTGGCATGTTCACTTGGAAGTCTTTCATCTCATTAGGATTTCCTACATAGTCTGTTTTCTATAAAGTCCCTCTGCTCATGGAATAAAAAGTCGTCCTTAAGTCAGGGATGCCTTCTTATTCATCTTTATATTCACCATGCCTGTTTGCATTTAATAAACACTGAAAGCTTCTTTGTTGCACTCAGTAGTGATGAAATTAATATTATTAATAGCAGTGGTATGAAATCTTCAAATGATATACTTGGAAGTAATGAAAATTAAAATAATTTGAATTAAAAATAGTGATTGTTGAGGGATACTGTTCTTGCTTTCTCTTTTTCTCCAAGTGCCTCATGAAGAAGCAGAGCAGCATGGAGCTGTGTGCCAGATGACAATAATCAGGGAACACTAACTCAGAATTGAGATGTTTCTACCTCCCCATGTTCTCTCAGCCTGGACCTGTGGGTCAGGCCAATAAAATGTACACTAATACTCCAAGCATCCCTGGAGTCACTGCCACTATCCCGGAGGTCAGTTTGAGGTCTTAGAATTGCCCTCACCAATTTTCAGGTTAGATTGGCTACCAGTAGGTGGCACCGAACCTCACAGAAGGGCAGGTGAGACCAAAATGCTGCTCAGCCTGGATGGCTAGCTGTCCTGCTTACCTCGGTCATTTTGGATTCTTACAGAAGTGCAACCCTACATTCTACACAGCTGAACTTTTTGGAGAGTATTTATGACACTATGGCAGAGTCTCATTGTGCCATTTCCTAAAATCCTACTGTATGTAGATCAGGTGCCCATTGCAAGCTTTATCTCTAATGCTCACAGCAACCTGTAAGGCAATAGGAACCGGCATTAGTCTCCTGTTTGTGAAGAACATGATGCTGAGAGAATCATCTCCCCCCCCCCCCAGTATTGCACAGCTAAGTGCCAGACCTTAGAACTGAATCTTAATACCCATGATCTTTTCATAGTCCACTGTACTTCTGAGTGAAAGAGTGGAGGAGAGGGAGAGAAGGGAGCGGTAATGGTGTCATTGCAAGCTCTTTCCTCCATCCCATAGTTACCACTCTGCTCAGGAAAGAAGTGCTTCTAGCTAGTTCTGTCCTTTCTTCTCTGATTGTCCCATACACTCAAGACTTTGCTAGAATAGTTATGGAGTCCTCGGAATTCACATGTGCCCCCCCACACAAACACACACCACCACAGTGTGACATGGAGAGGTAAGGCCTTTTGGAAGCAGTTAGGTTAAGATTAGGCCTTGGGGATTTTCCTTCCTCATTGACTCCTATGAAGATTGAACAGAAGGGAGCCATCATCCTGACAAGAAGAGGGCCCACACCAGAGCCCTGCCATGATAATATGCTGTCTCAGATGGCCAGCCTCTATGGCCATAAGAACCAGTGTTTCTTGCTCAAGTGACTGAGTCCCTGGCATTTTGTTATGGCATTCCAAGGAGTTGAAGGAAATTGTATTCTCTGTGCAGGAGCAAGTAAAAAGTCTTTAGCTCATCAAGACCTGGACCCGGAGGCGGGCTCACAGGAGCATTTCCCAGGCCTAGACTGTCCCTTCTCTCTGTAAATGTGGCCCCTCTCTTGTTTAGATTGACACTAGTTTGTGGCTTTCACCACTGATAGCCTTGTCCTCCATAGCTTTAAGTGTTTTCCTGTTTTGATCATGACGAAGCCTAAGTTTTCTAGAAATTACATTCTTCATAGCTACTTGAAAAACCAAAAGGGGAGCCAGAGTAACTAGATAGGAAAAAAACAAATGAAGGAAAAATATAGTGGAGGGTAAGTGTACAGAAAAAGGAAATCAAATTAGAGAGCAAAGGTTCTGGAATCACAGCGAATTGTGCTGCTTCCGCTGTGTTTAGTAAACTGCTCTGCCCTGGTTTGCAGTCCGGGTGCTGGAGCATTATATACGTGAAATGCAATCATAGTCTAACCTTTGCTGCTTTTCTAAACTCTTTAATTGTTTAATTTGTGGATGGAGGATCTTGCTCTTGGGTTTTATTGGTTAAGATCTAAAATTATCTACACCCACACAGCCTCCTGTCTACATGAAGAAGGCTCTACTGTTCTACTGTCTTGTCAGCAGGATTTTACTGTTCCAAGAAACTCTACACCAGAAAGATGAAATCATTATGCTAGTTAGATTTCATCAACAAACCTAGACATAAGAGAGGCTCATAGAAGAGCTCCCACCATCAGAATGGCCTGTCTGTGGGGGCATTTTCATGATTGCTAATTGATGTGGGAGGGTCCAACCACCCCTGGGTGGGTGGTCCTGGGTTGCATAAGAAACCAGTATGAACAAGCCATGGGAAGCAGCATTCCTCCATGGCCTCTGGTTCAGTTCCTGCCTCCAGGCTCCTGTCTTAAGTTTCTGCCTTGACTTCCATTCCTGATGGGACGGAAGCTGTCAGATGAGGTAAACCCAGAAAGTTGCTGCTGGTCAACATGTTTGTTACAACAATAGCCATCAGAGTTGGACAGTGATAAACACTTCCTTACTCCTTTCGAGGACTTTTTGAAAATCCATCCAGAGGTACATTGAGCAGTCTGCCATTCAAGAGGTAGCATTGGCTGGGGGCCCTCTAGTCTAAAATTTATTTCAAAACCCACACCTCCTGTGTCCACCAATCCCAAACTAGCAGATATTATCTTCACCAACTCCCAATCAGATCAGTCTCTATTGCAAGATCTGCAGAAATCCTCAGAGTCTCTCAGATCTCACTGTTGAGTGGGACATGGGTATGTGTCAAGGAAACAACCTCTTGTAGCACACCTCACAGTAAACAAACAGGGAATTTAATAATAATAATAATAATAATAATAATAATAATAATAATAATAATATATTTTGATCAGTTTGGGGAGAGCCATCATTCCACATGGAAGTGACTGGAGCCATTTTCTTTGTTTCATGACATGTATCGTAAAGGTCTGTTTTTGTCTGGGAAATAGAACCTAGGAAACTTTTATCTTACATACTTATATTTGTAAATCCATCATAATTTTCTTTAAAAAGAAAGCATCCTCTCCAAATTTTACAACAGAATCACAGAAATGAAAAAAAAAAAAGAATTAGTCATTTTTATCACAGAAAACTTTGTGGAAAAATTATAAAATCATTATAAATACAATTTATCTGAAGTTATATTTCAAGATTACATTATTTTCTCTCTGGCATTCAGACACCTGAAATTCACATTAAAATATGTTGGTGAACAATTCTTATTCTCAGAAGTACCTTTTAAAAACTGCAATGTTTCATAAGAACAGCATAAAATGAAAATAATTGACTGTCTTTTGCCTTGTGGGACTCAGCTTTTAATCTAAATAGATATGAAACATAATGACATTCATCTATAGGAGACATTTGTAGACTTAAGAGAAATTAAGTCACAAGACTGCAAGACCAGTTCATAAATCAGCAAATCAGATAAATGGGTAAAACTTTCCCAGAACACTACCCAGGGATTCCAAACTCCCTTGCAATTTGTTACCAATTCTGTGTATCTTTTTAGAGGAGGTTCATCTCCTATTGAATGTTTGGCAAAAAGATTATGGAAAATTAGAATTTATAAGAGCTTGCAACATTTATGCCATTTTTGATTTAACAATTTAGATGACTTGTTCAAAAAATTACCCCTGATTTTCATTTTCTTTGTAGTTTACTGAAATGCTGCTGCCATCCGGAGATCATAAAAGCACAGCAGAGACGCTGCCACACCACCATTAAGGCCATATGAAAAAGCAAAATGTTGCAGCTAAAAGTACTTTTAATGACTTGAAATTGCTTAGAGTGCTTTTAGAAGTAAAAAGGGTGCTGATTTATTTAGCTGGTATACTTACCTAAATTAATTTGGCAAGATTACTTTGGTCCTAATCCTCATATAATAAAATTTATATGTTAATATTTTTAAATGATGCATCATTTTCCCTGGTGGAGATAATATATTGCAATGACACAAATATACCAGCAGTCATTTAAGAAAGAGGTGAATTAACCCATCACTTGGGTATGAATAAAGGTTTCATTTCTATTCTTTTTTTTTTTTAAGCCGAGGATCGAACCCGGGGCCTTGCGCTTGCTAGGCAAGTGCTCTACCACTGAGCTAAATCCCCAACCCTAAGGCTTCATTTCTATATAGACTGCATTTGTGGTTTTATGTGACCTTGCAGGTAAAGTGTCACTAGGTGAGCCACTAGTGAGGACAAATAGAGAGCCAGTCCATTCTGAGTATTAGTCTATAAAATGTGTAAGTCCAGAGAATAATTGTAAAGGTGGATTTATTTCAGTGACTTTCTAGAAAATATATAAAAATATAGAAAGTCCTTTCAGGATCTAGGTGTTCTCTATAAATGGCAGCAAAGATGCACCTCTGTTGTTTATTCTAGAGTGGCCACATCTACAATCCTATTGTCCACCCTGTTCCCCTGACTGTGAAAGTTTTGCCAGTCACAACAGAGTATGCTCGGGTTTGTCCTTGAATGCTTTCATCACAGAGGAAGTTAATTGTGTCAGTTTTATATACTACATATTTTAAACAGGACCATGAGTCTTCTGTGCTTTGGAGTTATCTACTTGGATGAATCTATCCTCTCTCCTTTTCTTCTCCCTCCCTCCCTCCCTTCCTCCCTCCCTCCCTCCCTCCCTCCCTCCCTCCCACTGCCACTTATAGTGCTGTAAGAGAAGGCTTCATAAGTAGAGGAAACAGCAGCTAGATACCTCAGAGCATCTATTCATGTTTTAGCCCTCTTAAGTCAGGCATTTGCCTATCAGTATTTCTTCTGTTCTGCTCCATATTAGTACCATCTACTTGACTCTGCTGTGCTGAGACTTTGACAAGAGAATGTCAGGCAGTTTATAATGTGGCATACCCAAAACAGCTTTGCTTTCACAAGGTCCTAGGGTGAGTGTGTTGGGGGCAGGTGAAGCATTATGATACCAGTATATTCTGGCAGCCTATGCAACTTGCAGAATCCCTGACATGTTAGTCAGGAAATTTAGTAACTAGATTATAAAATCATCCCAATAATAACCTTACATCACACAAGAGGACTGCAGTAGAATGGATTTCCATGTTCAGAAATCGTGTGCATTTTCCCAGCATGATATCTACTTACCTAACATTTTACACCACATAAAACGATAAATTATCCAGTGGGATCTAGAGTCATCAGACACATTTAAAAGTTTTATTGTGCAGTATTTTAAAGTTTACTAACCATTATATAAAATTAATACGATAGTCTATACAGTGTCTTGCTTTGTTGACTGTGGGTAATAACCTGTAGTGGGAATGATGTGACTAATGGCTTTTAAGGAAACTTACTGAAACTTCAGTAATGTACTGCAGTGTTTCCAAGCTTATTTCACTTCTGCAATCTTAGGAGGGATGGTCAGATGTGGTGCTATTGTGTTCCCCAAAATATTGTGCACCCTAATAAGCTTATCTGGGGTCAGAGACAGAAGCCACAGTATTAAACATAGAGGATAGGCAGTGGTAGCACATGCCTTTAATCCTAGCATTCCAGAGGCAGAGATCCATCTGTTCAAGGATACAGCCCAGCATGGTGACTCACGCCCTTAATCCCAGGGATGATGGTACAAAGAAGGAAGGTATATAAGGCATGAGGACCAGAAACTAGAAGCATTTTGGCTGGTTAAGCTTTTAGGCTTTTGAGCAACAGTTCATTCTGGATGAGGACTCAGAGGCTTCCAGTCTGAGGAAACAGGATCAACTGAGGAACTGGTGAGGTGAGGTGGCTGTGGTTTGTTCTGCTTTTCTGATCTTCCAGCATTCACCCTAATACCTGGTTCAAGGTTTGTTTTTACTTATAAGACCTTTTAAGTTTCATGCTACAGTCAGATACCAAGTTGCTTTCTTCTCTGAATATTTCGTGGAGAATTTTCTTAAGTGAAGATGGGGGGGTTCTAATGCATAATTTTTTCAGCAGACTATTGAAGTTGAAATTCCATTTTGAGAGTCAGTCAGCTTTGTTTGGTGCTGTATTTTTAGCATCCTGAGCTACTGAGCAGCTTTCCTCTAATTAATAACTGTAGGGTGAGCCAGTTCCACTGCTGCTTTTCTATTAACTGCAATTTCCTGTAGGAAATTAATAAAATGGAAGGAGGGGTGACCGGCAAGAATAAATAATGCTACATTTGCAAGTCACTCAGATTCATCAGAATAGAGTAAGCTGCACAACTTCTGTTAAAAGAAAAATCAATATTGTAAGAGAAACTACTGTAAACTTCCTCAATCAATTCTTTTTTTAAACTTTTTTCCTTTTATTGAAAATGGCCTTTTTTTCCTCATCGAATATATCCTAACTTCCATCTCCTCTCCCTCTGCCCCACCTACCTAACTCCTCCCTCCTCCCCCCCACCTGAGTCCACCCCCTTTTCTGTCTCTACTTAGAATTCCAATAGTCTTCTTAGGGATAATAATACAATAAAATATAGTGAGATAAAAACAAATACTAACCCATGAAAATTGGACAAACAAGAAGAAGGAAAAGAGCCCAAGAGAAGGGACAAGAAACAGACTCATTCATTCCCACACTCAATAATCCCATAAAAACACTAAACTGGAAGCCAGAATAGATAAGCAAAGGATGTGTAGGTTAAAAAGAGAGGATATAATACATGTGTATGTATCTATGCTGAAATAGAAAATAATAAGATTTTTTTTTTACAAGAAAGAAAAGCCCTGACATGACATTATGAGACCAGGAACCTCCAAAGATGCCACTGAATTTGTTTTCTGCTGACCATCTACTATTGGGTGTACAGTCTACCTGAAGAGTAGTTTGTTTCCCCAGTAAGACTCCCTTGGAGGCAAATGAGTTTTCATTCACAAGTGGTTATCAATTGGAGATGGCTTCTGGGTTAGGGATGGGGCCATGTGTCCACTGCTCCTTTCAGCTCTGGGACCCCACCTGGTGCAGACCCTGGAGGCTGTGCCTGCTGCCTCAGTCTGTGAGTTCATATGTGCATCAACTCTGTTGATTTTCACGGCCTTGTTTTCTTGGTGTCCTCCATACCCTCTGGCTCTACACTCTTTCCACCTCCTCTCCTGGGGGTTCCCTGAGCCCTGAGGGGAGAAATTTGATGGAGACCTCCCATTCAGAGCTAAGTGTTCCAAGGTCTCTAACTCTTTGCATAATGTCTGTTTGTGGTTCTCTGGATTTGTTTCCATCTGCTGCAGGAGGAAGCTTCTCTTATGTTGGCTGACAAGGCACTGGTCTATAAGTACAGGAGATATCATTAGGAGTCTTTTACTATTATGTTTTTGTATTTGTTTTTACCCTGTGTCCCTATGCTATCTAGTCACAGTGTTGGGTATAGCCTCTATCTCATGGAGTGGGCATTCAGTCAAATCAGATATTGGTTGGTTACTACCATAAGTTTTGTACCACTATTGCACTAGCTTCTCACATACAGGACACCATTTCCAATTATTGGTTTTGTGACTGGCTTGGTGTTTACATTTCTTCTTTGATAGCATGCAATACATTCCTGTACTAAAGATGCTAGAAATGGGGGTAAAAGCTCTTATGTAGGCACCAGCTCAACTTCTGTGTTCAGTGTGTATAGTGTTGTCTTCAGCAGTGAGACCTTGTCATCAGTTTGTGGAGAGCAGCTATAGTTTGGCAGCAGCCTGGATTGTTTGGGGATTCCCGGGCCCTTCCCAACAATTCAATGCAATCAAATCCAGGAACTGGAAGCTTCATTTGGTGACAAGAGATGGCTATTTAGGACTCTGTCTCCCCAATTATTTGGTGATTTTAGTTAGATTGCTGCACATATGTATCCATTTGAGGAAGCTTCTATTCTATTGTTTTAGGTTTCCATACTACCCCTCAAATGGCCCTTAATTTTAGATATCCCTCCCCAAATCCCCTCCCTCTCCCATCTCCACTTTTGCTGTTCCATGCCCCCATCCATCCATAACTATCTATTCCATTTCCTTTTCCTAATGAGCTGTGTCTGCCCGCCCCCAAGTCCCTTACTCTAGCTAAACTCTGTGGTTCTACAGAGTATAGCTTGGTTATTATTGACATACCAGCTAATATCTACATATAAGTGAATACATACCATATTTGTCTTTCTGGGTCTGTGTTACCTTACTCGGGATATTTTCCAGTTCCATCCATTTACCTATGAATTTCATTTCTTAACAATTGAGTGTAAATGTACAACATTTTCTTTATCTGTTCATCTAATGAGGGACATCTAGGTTTTTCCCTATTCCTGGCTATTATAAATAGAGCAGCAAATAACATGGTTAAGTTAGTGTCTTTGTGGTAGTATGAATCATCCTTTTTAGTATGTGCCCAAGAGTTATAAAGCTGGATCTTGAGATTCATAAAGAGCTGCCACACTGATTTCCATAGTGGCTATACAAATTTGCACTCCCATCAGCAATGGATGAGCATTTCCCTTACTCAACATCCTCTCCAACATGAGCTGTCACTTGTATTATTGATCTTGGCCATCCTGGCAGGTATAAAATGAAATCCGAATATAGTTTTGATTTGTGTTTCCCTCATAACTAAGCATGTTGACCATTTCTTTGTTTTTCAAAGTCCATTTGAGTTTCCTCTTTTCAGAACTTTCTCTTTAGATCTATACCCCATTTTAATTGGGTTATTTATTTTCTTGATATTTAGTTTTTCTGATCCCTAGATATTTTGGACATTGGCCCTCTGTTGGATGTGCAGTTGTCAAATCTTCCCCATTCTGTAACTGGTCACTTTGTCCCAGTGATGATCTTCTTAAGTCAAATTTTACAAAAAATCAGATATCATAAATAGTTAGCTTTAATAAAAACAAGACATTGAATTGATTGGTTTAAATTAATTTTTCTAAGCAATATAATTTAATGAGTAGAACATTAGATTCTGGACACCTGCCTGAATTTGAATTCTGGCTCTGTGTCTATCAGCAATGGAACTTTGGGCAATTGACCTAAACTTCTGTACCTCTTTAAAATCAAAATGTGAACTATAAAATAACCTGTACCACTGGGTTGATATAAGGATAGAATGGGTTAAAAATGTATACAGTGCATGAAATATGGGAAATAATTTGGTAGCACTTAGCATTAAATCTTCAATATTAAAATTCAAGGGTAATTATCTCTTTGTTCAGCTCTACCTACAGCCACAGAAGTCAAATCCTCAGATAAGAAACCTGAGTTTTAAGAACATTTCCTTGCTTTACTTGTTTGAACTCAGTGGAATTTGCCTTTCAGAACTGCCAAGAGTCTGTGTGGCCATGCTCACACACTTGTCAGTGAGTACCAAGCTCCAGTTGTCTGTGATTGTCTCTAGTAAGTAAGAGGATTCTTCCTGCTGATATTTCACAACTTTCTGTGAAGAACTCAGAAAAACCTTAACAATTGACAAAGGAAGCAGAAATGACTAGTGCTGTCATCTGCAGCCCAGCCTGTGGGAAAGGTGGGCCCTTCTAGGCAGGTTGCCTTTTCATGGGGCTACTGGGCCTCACGTACACTCAGGTTGCTCTCCATATCATAGAGCACAGGGTGAAGGCCCCCACTCTCCTAACTACTGTTTATTTATCTGCTTGGTTGTATCAGTGACATTTAGCTCTTGCTTCCTTGTGGCATTGAAATGCAGCCTAGGTGTCAGTGTACCTCAGATAGTCCTGTTCTTTGTTTTATGTATTTATGTGATCATCTGAATGTGTCTTGTGACTAGCATGTGATCTGTCATTTTTAAATCACTCCATCTTTCTTAGCCAGGTGAATTATCCAGCTACTCATGGATGACTAAAACTACTACTTATAAAATTACTAAAATAAAAGTTGAGTATTTTCTCCCTTGCTAGCACTAGCTTAAGTGGACTACACTGAGGAAACCCTTATTAAAGAATGTTGCTACTGTGTCATGTTTCACACTGGAAACAACTTTGCCAGCAGTTTCTAAGCAATGTCTTTTTTTTGGTGCAGAACCCTTAAGCTGTGTTTCTGGAACAAGCACACTTCTTTCTATTGTAAGTAGAATGTCCTTACTGTGGATATTCCATATTTTACTCACTCACCCTTGATGGATTTGCCTTTTCTCATTTTGAGCCATTACGAAGTTGCTGTTGACTGTTGTGTTCAGGCTTTTGGTGGGTACCGGTCTCCCCTCACTTGGGAAAATGAGAGTGATACTGTTATCTTGTGCAAAGAGTAGTGTTTAACTCATGAGAAAATACCAAGAGCTGCTCCACCACCCACCATCAGAAATGTATGAGAGTTTCAGTTGCTCCATATTTTATACTTAGTTTTTTAGATCTTAGTCGCTCTATTATGGGTTGCATAGTGGTTTGTCTCTTTTTTCTGATGAATGTATTGAATGTCTTTCCATTTGCTTTGGTCAAATGATAGGATGCTGTGTCAGCTAATTTTGATGGTGTTCAATTTGTTGTTTGTTTCTGTTTTTTATTTGATGTTAAGTTTAATATGTACTCAACTCAAAGATTTTCTAAAGTTTCTTTCTAGAAACATTATTGTTTTCACCATTAGACTGTATTTATATTATATTTTGAAGAAGTTTGGCCATGTTTATTAGTGATAAGAGAAAAAGCCTAAAGCTCCCCTTTCATATGAACACCTAGTTCTTGTACCTCTGAGGCCTTGTTGGAGTACCTTGACCATTTGTGACACATCCATAGACAAATATGTGTAGTTTTTATCCTATTCTTTGACAAATATAAAAATATATACGTCCATATGCTTTTTGGACTATGCATGTGCACACACATGTATATTGGTCATTATTGCTTCATACAAAGTCATAAAGGAGTATGAAGTCTAATTTATGTTTCTTTTTCAAATTTGTTGTGTTGCAATAGATCCTTTATATTTCTTTGGTATCTTTGAATCATCTTTTCAGTTCTCAAAAACAACAAGACTATTTGAAATGATGTCATGGATCCAAATGTCTATGAATGACACAGGCCATTGGCATCTATAGTCTGTGTTACTTCTAATCTACAAATGTGGTGGTGCCATGCCACTCACCTGGATTTTCCTTAACATCTCAGGGACACTTTGTAGTGAGCAAAATCTTACACTATTGTGTTGCTTTATATATAATTTTATTCTTGTCCCTAATAACAAACTTTGTTTATAAATATATATTTTACAAATTGAAATAGTCCCATAATCTCTCTCCCAAACTGACTATTCCTTTGGCATTTGTTTCTAGGCAGATGTGACAGCTGTATACTTAGAAACAATAAAAAGGACCTAACATTTTATAATTTGTGGTTTCTTTACCCCCCTTCTTTGTTGAAAATAGATTTTTTATCTCACATAATATATCTATCTGATTAAGGCTTCCTTACCCGCTACTCCTCCTGCCCCCCCCATCTAGATCCACTCCTCTTCTGTATCTCATTAGGAAACAACTGGTTTCTAAAAGATAATAATAAATATAACAAAATAAAATATAAGGTAAAACAAAAACTATTACATCAGAGTTGAACAAGACAAACAGAAGGAAAAGAGCCCAAGAGAAATCACACGAGTTAGAGACCCACTCATGCACACACTCAGGAATCCCATAAAACACTAACCTGGAAGGTGTATGTATGTGCAGAGGACTTCCTGATGCAGAGCCATGCAGACCCTCTCAGTGCTGCTTCAGTCTCTGAGTTCAAAGAAGCTTTGCTTATGTTGATTTAGAGGCCCTTGTTTTCTTGAAAACCATACTTTCCCCACTTCAATGTCCAATTTCTCATAGCCACTATTTAAAATCAAACTTTTATATTGCTTATTGTCTGAGACTTTATATATTTAAGTTATTTAATCATTTTTTTGTTGATTTCTTTGAAATTTCTGTGTAAATCGCCATATCATCTATTATTTTCAGAAGCAGATAAACGTAGTTTTCCTCTTTCCTTTCCCACTGGCATGGCTGGTTTTTTCCTACCTTGTTGCTTTGGCATTCCTAGTGTATTGTTAGTCTGAAATAGTTTTAGCCAAATCCCTTGTCTCATTTCAGATCATAGAAGGAGATTAATCTGCTCCCATTTGGTTAAACTAATTTTTCTAAGATATTTTTATACTTTGGAAAATATCTATTCTTACATTGCTATGAATTTTTTGTCAGTGATAAATATTGAATTTTGTCAATACATCTCAATTTGAGGTGATCTTATACCTTAAGATTTTTAGTTTGCCACTATAGTGAATTAAAGTGGTTGGTTTTGCAGTTCAAACTGACATTGTCTTTCTAGGGTTAAAATCCCTCAATAATGGTATATCATTTTGTATATGGCTGAATTCAGTGTGCGAATCTGAAAATAAGTTTGCTGTTGTGTGTCTGTAAAGTATGTTGTCTCGAGTTGCTGTGCCATATCACATTGGGTGCCAGATGTTGTTTGAATCTTAGCTGGTCTTTTAAATAAAACCCGGAGCTAGGTATCAGGGTAAAAGCTGAAAGATCAGAGAAGCCAAGCAGCCAGCCACTAGTTCTCATCTCTACAAAATCCTCGGTCTAAAGAGAGTGAGTTCCTGTTTCCTCGGGTCTTATATACCTTTCTCTGCCCTGCCATATTACTTCCTGGGATTAAAGCCCTTTGTGCTTTCCAAGCAAATACATGAGATCTCAAGTGCTGGGATTAAAGGTGTGTGCTACCACTGCCTGGCTCTGTGTCTCTCCTACACTGGATCAATCTCATGTACCCCAGGGTGGCCTTGAACTCACAGAGATCCAGACCAATCTCTGCCACCCAAGTGCTAGGATTAAAGGTATATGCCACCAGTGCCTGGCCCTGTGTCTAATCTAGTGCTGGCTCTGTCCTATCATCCTCAGGCAAGTTTATTAGGGTACACAATATATCACCACAGTTACACTGTACCATCAGACTAGTTACAGCTTCATAAAATTAGAGGGAGATGTTACCTCTCATCTATTTTCTGTAGAGTCTGTATAGAATATTATCTCATCTTCAGGGACTGCAAGCTTCTTAGTAGAACCAGCCAGTTCTTGGAATTCTTTCTGGAGTATTTTTAAATAAAATATTTTTCTATTTGTTTTGTTTTGTTTTTCCAAAAGGAACTTTGTTGCCTTCATGTATTGACCTTTAATCACGGTAATTTTGGCAATGCTCATAAAGCAATAAAGTGGCAGTTACAAAGTAAATGTTTTTATTGAAAAAAAGCCTTAAGATGAATAAAAATATGTATATTGTTAATTCTTAGTAGTAAAATGGTAAATGTTTATGATAGATAATGATAGGGTTTTTTTTTTTTTGTTTTTGTTTTTGTTTTTGAGACAAGGTTTCTCTGTGCAGTTTTGGAGCCTGTCCTGGATCTCACTCTCACAGATCTCAAACTCACAGAGATCCACCAGCCTCTGCCTCCCAAGTGCTGGGATTAAAGGTGTACAACACCGCCACCCAATTGATAACAATATATAGATGATAGCTAGATTGATAGATGATAGATGAAGCGGATGATGGAAAAAGATGGATGATAGATGATAATTGACAGAGACAAATAGATGATAGACAGAAGATGATAGATAGATAGATAGACAGACAGACAGACAGATAGATAGATAGATAGATAGAATTCAAATTTTAAGTAATTTGAATTTTACCAGATATATGACTTTTCAACTATGTATCTCTTTCTAAGTCAGTTTTGGTAATTTGTATTAGTTTTTTTGGAAAGCATCATTTTATCTAAGTTGTCAGTTATTATCATTCTTTCACAGCTTCTTACTGTTTAAATTATTACAGCTATTGTTTCCACACCTAGAGAGGCTACAGTGACGTCTGTTATTCCATTCATGGAATGCGCCTTCTGTCTATCAGTTTGACCAGAAGGTTATCAAGTGTGTTGATATTTCCTAAAAAACAAGTGCACTGTTCTGTGGCCTCTTTTTTAAACTTTGTATCAATGGATGTTTGTGTCATTAATGCTGTCTCTTCTCTGAGTGGTTTAATGATCTGCTTATTTGTTGTTGTCCTATGGAAACTTGAATGTTTATTAAAGAATGTTTTTGCATAGTGTAAGAATTTGATGCTCTAAGTCTCCCTTACACATCTTCTAGCTCTATTGTACAAATTTTAATTTGAGGTGTGTTTATTTAATTAAGTAACTTTCCTGACTTTTTATGAATAGTTCTTTGATCCTTAGCTTATTAAGAAGTGTAGTTTTATTTTTCAGATACCGTTGGGGATTTAGCTCAGTGGTAGTGTGCATGCCTAGCAAGCGCAAAGCCTTGGGTTCGATCCTCGGCTCAAAAAAAAAAAAAAAAGTTATTTTTCAGATACCTTCATGTTACTTTTCATAGCTTATTTCTTTCATGGTGAGATAATATTACTATATGATTTCCATTTCTTTAAATGTTTTGGGTCTGCTTTTTTGCTGAAAATATTGTCTGTATTGATGCATAATCCCTTTACCCTTGACACAAATTAATCTCATGCTTATGTGCAAATTTAGAATTTCCAATTAAATTAACTTATGTTACTAGACTATCTTGTAGTCATAGTTCTATGTTCTTATTGAGTTTCAGTGTGAGAGGAATCTTGAAGTCTCCAAATATCAATGTGCTCATCTCTTTTTTCCCCTTTAAATTCTATTGAGGTTAATTTCATCAATTATGCAGCTCAATTATGAAGCATGTAGACCTTTGTTACTGCTATATTTTCTTGATTGATTGACTTCTTTATCATGTTATTGCTTTCTTTTGTTGTTAATATTCCTTAATCTAAAGTCTGCTTACTGTTGTTACTATTTATGTAGCCATTAAAAATTTATTTTTCTTTCTTTTGTACTATAAAAATAAAATATGCCCAATCACAAAACTGTATGTGGAAAAACAATAACTGCAGATGGTCAGAACTAGAAGATGGAGTCTAGGGAGACACAGTCAGTAAAGTACTGTGCTGTGCTGTGAGGACTGTCTGGTCAGTGTTTCTACTGCTGCAGAAAACACTGCAGCCAAAGCAACCCGGGGAGGAAAGGGCTTGTCTGGTACCCTTCCACAGCTCTGTTCATCACTGAAGGCAGTCAGGACAGGAACTCAAGCAGGGCAGGAACCAGAGGCAGGACCTGATGCAGAGGCCATGGACGGGAGCTGCTTACTCGCTTGCTCCTCGTGGCTTGCTCAGCCTCATTTCTTATAGAACCTAGGACCACCACGCCAGTGATGGCACCACCCACAATGGGCTGGGCCCTCCACCATCAATAACTAATTAGGAAAATATTGTACAGGCTTCCCTACAACCTGATCTTATGGAAGTATTTTCTTAATTGAGGGTCCCTCCTCTCAGATGACTCTAGCGTGTGTCAAGTTGACATAAAACTCTTCAGCACAAGGACCTACATTCAGATGCCCAGCACCATGTAAAAAGCTGGGTGTAGGCATGCTCCTCTAATACCAGGTCTAGGGAGGCTGAGGCGGGGAGGATTCCTCAGGCTTGCTGGACAGTATCTTAGAATTAGTGAACTCCACGGTCAGTGAAAAATCTGTCTCAAAAAGTAGGGTGGTGAGCAAAAATAGGGAGGTAAGTTCGCCTTAAACTCAGTGTTAAGAAAAAAATCATTGTTAACATCTTGGTAATATGGAACCTTTAAAAGTGCACGTGTGTGTGTGTGTGTGTGTGTGTGTGTGTGTGTGTGTGTGTGATTTATTTACTGTGATAAAATTTCTGCAACTTAAAATGCATCATCTTGTTTCCAAGAATGAAGATCAGTGGATACACTCACAGTGTTGTGATCTATTTTCCAGCTTTCTTTAATTCCCATTTCCATGAGCTTTCTTTTTTCATCTTTCTCTTTCTCCTATAACTGTGCATTTACATTTACAGTGAATTGCCTTTTGTTATTTTATCTAAGATTTATACATTGAGACAGTTCATTTTAATATAATTAATATAGTTCAGTTATAATCTTCTTGGTTGTTATTTATTTATAAGGTGGCTTGGGGTCCTGCTTGACATCTTCAATCTCTTACATTACTCAACAATTCTCTCTCCCTGTCTGCGTGCAGCCTTTATATGTTTATCCAGTTCTACCAGGAGGCCCCTTACCAGGTATCCTGGCATTTCTAGGCTGTCCATCTTCCGATTTAAATCTCTAATGTTCTGCTTCTCAATCACACCAAACGAATCACCTTTCCACTTTCATGAGATCATACTCATCTGTTGATTTCATTGTATTCAGGTCAGGGATTGGCACCTTCCCTACCTGGACTTCACCTGCCAAGGGCTTGTGGTCTTAATGTGGACTGTCTGCTTTAAGTCCTGTGAGAAGAGATTATAGCAGAAGTCCTAGACAGATCACCACCACAGTGCACCACCCCTCTGTCGCCTAGAGTCACCTGAATTGTACTTAACAGAGTTTACATAGAACCCCTTGAATTATATGTTTATGTTTTTGTTTCCTAGTGTTTGGGAAATAGAGTCCCAAAGGAAGACTGGCTTTCAAATAGATAATGTTCTTATCTAACTCAGCACACCTGTGTATTGGGTCCAGACAACTGAAAGTGAGCTAGGAAAAATCCCTTGTTTTTCACCAATGGCAGCCAGGATGGAATCGCTGGCCAGGCCCCAGATCAGACTCTATGATGTTACACAGCATGTCCCTGCTCGGCCCTCAAAAACATGTCTTCTGTATTAAATTATTTAAGAAGCTACATTTAAATAACTTTCCTAAGTTATTTTTAAATTCCCCTAGCAGAAAATGCATTGCCATTAATATCTGAAGCTAGCAGCAACTGTTAATTGCCACTGAAAAACAGGCAGGTATCTGAAGAACATTAAACATTTTTTCACAAAGTATTCCAAGACAAATAAGACAAATTATAGATTAATAGGTATTGATAAAAACCTGTCTTTTCTGTATAGACAACATAATTATAGTAATCATTTAAAAATATATTCTTTAATTTTATTCAGATATTCATAGACTACTTTGTATCCCAAAAAGCACATTTCTTGACAACCAAGGGAAGTCTGTGAGATGCACATTTATTCCTTTGACATGATATTATACCATGCTTGTTTTATGTTAATGCTGTGAGCATACTAGTGTGTTTTATAAAAAAGAATAAAATTATGTCTTGTTTAAATATGAAAAATTAGTGAAGTAAAAATCTAGAGCACTTCCTGGCATTATGTAAAGGTCAGATCAAATAAATGATTTAATTATTGAGCCTTCTAAATAGCCCTAAATTTCAAATTGAGGAGCAACCATTAGAGTAAAATTTATAAATCAGTTAATATTTCAAAATCTTACATAATCAACTAATTAACCATATGAGAGAAGATACCATGTGATCAACAACAGCAGTAACTTACCTTCTCTCCCAATATATTTTTAATTAAAAATCATTTTCCAAGACATTTCTCAAAACTTGTCATAGTCTGAAAATCAGAATGTTAGTCCTTTAGTACAGGGTCTAGTCTGCTTATTGAACCATTTTGTGTTGGCCCACTGAAGAAGACTTGAGGCTGAGAGTGTCAACATAAGCTTTTTAATTGAATTTGCTTTTTTTTTCTACCTTTTGTGTTTACCTAGAAAAATTAAATCCCCTCTTACACAAGAAACAAAAGAAAAATAATTCTATCCAGATTTTCCATGGGCCAAGTTAACATTTAGCATTAAGTAAGCTTAATGACCACAAAGGGCTGTTGTCATTTATTTTGTCTGGAGGTTGAGCTGACAGATATATAACCCCACAGGCTACTTCCTTCCTTAGAAAGTTTAGCTTTGATTTGACTTCATGTCTGTTTTCCCTTTTAACCTACAGTATCACATATTTGAGATGTCATTCATTCCCCACTGGCACCTGAGGTCACCACGACTCTAACAAAACCCCAGCTGCGTGTCATTGCCCACTGTTTCATGGGGAGAGGCTATTTTTGCCAAAATTCTGAAAGTAAACGTGTTCATTACACAGTTCCCATCGCCGCTCACTCCCCTTTTAGCTGCTCCATTAGTCTGTGAAAATTGCCTTCCGTTTTATTGCTTTCCAAGGCTTCTAAGAGCTTGCTTAGAAACAAAGTCCAGGATTTATTTGATTCAAAAAGAATTTTTTGGGCCACGTGTCTATTCTTTGCTTACTAGTTTCAGTGCCTGTGAGTAAATGCCCAAACCACGGAGCCACAGAAGGGGGAGTGTGTTTGGGCAGTGATGCTGCAGTATCTAGTCCTACCTGGCACCTTCCTAAACTGTGCTTGCAATAATGACAGGTGGGGCTGCAGCTTTGTGCAGCATTGGGTCAGCGGTGAAAAGCCCTATTTCAGTGGATTCTATCACCGTGTGTTAGTCTGTTTCCATTTTCATGAAACTCTAGCAATTAGAAGTGGTTAACACAAGCTGACTCCACGCCAGTCACTGAGCTGCCGCATGTCTGGTGACTGCAGGAGTGTTGGCCGCACCTCCTCTGATGGCCCTTCACTGTGGCACTCTAAAGCAGGTTATTAAAGTCGATTATCTTGTGTGTCCTTCTTCCAGCGGCTTCACTGTTCACTCCCCACACCGCCATGAGTCTCCAGGTCCGCAGCAGACCTCTCCTTCCTCTCTGTAACTTACTTATCTTGACTGTAACATTTTCACTGCTGGTTACTCCTATAGTGTGTCATTCATAAGTATCTTTAAGTGCCAGCCAGTGCTGACACCATGTCACCAGAGGAGGGTGAACATGGCCACCACAGCCTTTGCCCTTGTTGAGCTTATTGCCTGCAGGCATGTCAACAAAAACAAGCACTTACAAGCCACCTCCCTGACCTCTCTGCCACGTCTGTTGTTGGCCATTTCCCTGATTTCACTGTTCCCGTTTCTCAGGGTACTTCCTAGGCCCCCATCTGACTCCCCTCTCTCTCATGCATGCTCCTATTTTATCGGGTTTCAGCCACTGCCATGTGACTGCGATGCCAGTTCCTGCTGTTGGCAAACCTTCCAGCAAACAGCCTGCTAGAGACCCCCACCCTAGAATGTTTACACTTCAAGTGCATGCGTTCCGATTTCAGCAGATTCACTTGAATCCTGAGCTGCACAGCTCCCCTGACCCTTCACCCACAGTCCTTTTCTCAGATAATAGCATCCACATTTTCATTGCCAAGTTCTAGGAAGGCAGAGAGCCTTTGTGACCACCTCAGTACCACTAGTTCTTAGTGAGTTTAAGCACTGGACCATTTTTGTGTCGGTGCACAGGCTTCCTTGACTCTTGCCTTCCTTCCCACCGAGGTCATTTATTTGGGTGATGCTGTGGTCCTAGAGGCTGTCCCCAAAGTGCTCTAGGAGTCACTGTTTAGTCATTAACTCTACAGCACTCTACCTGGTGTGAGCCTTAGGATGCAGTTTTTGTCTCTGTGTTTCTGTCTCTTGGGAGCACTCCACACCCATGTGTCTGATAAGCCAGGAGAAGCTTAAGTTTACAAAACAGCCCCTGCGATTGCTCAAGGAGGTAGCAGGCTTGACCCCAAGGCGCTGTGCAGCCTTTACCACAGACACGAAGCACCAACTTTTCATTCATCTTAAGGCATTCTTTTCCTGTTAATTCTCTCCTCTCGTTTACAGAGTATAATTATACTTCCAGTAAATATAAACCTTTTTATAAATAATATAAAATAAAATAACTTTTCAATCTAACATCTGTTTAAAGAGCAGCACTAGCACATAAGAGAAGAGCCGGTGCAGCTGTTCACTGGGTGAAAGAACCCAGAAAGTGCTCTGGCTCATGTGGAAATGGCTTCCAGAATCCATCCCTTAGCAATAGCAAGCTCTGCTTGACCATTATGCAACAGCTTTCCAGACAGTGCATAGGACACACCTCCTTCCCAAGAGCCATGGTTTAATGCTGACAGAAATTCAGTAAGCTATTAGAACATGAGATTTATATTCTCCTTGATCATTTCAATCTCACACTTAAGTAAATGTCATCTCTATACACATAATTCACTCTACTATGATTAGTAGGTTTTATTATAGCAGAATAAATGATCAACTTTCAAACCTTACGTGAATGAGAACATGTGGTATTTGTGTCTGCTCATTTCATTTACCATAAAGTCCTCAAATTCTGTTTTTGTTTTTGTTTTTTTGTGCCAGGAATGACGGGATCTTATTCCTCTTTTACAACTGAATAATGTTCCATTCTATACATATCCTGGCTAACAGGAGCAAAACACATCCAGTTAGGTAGCTATGGCTATATTCCTTGCGAATTTTCTGAAATGCATCAAACAGAGTTTTATCGCATTTTTATAAGATTAGTTTGCTTTTGAATTTCTTGAGTTATTGGACATTGTTACTCTGTGTTCAGAGATCAACAGGGAGATACACTTTACTAAAATGAACCTCCCCACGGAAAGATTCATCTGCAAAAATGGGTGAGAAAAGCATCCTGGCTGTCCCTCAATTGCTGCATGATGGGATATTTAGCATAGCCAAAGTCAGAATTTTGGAAGACAGGGACCCCCAAAGTCTGCAAATTTGATAGCATGATTTACACTTGATATTCTGTCGAAAGTCTAAACTAAACCTGGGAAACAAGAGCCAAGTAATCAGAGCTGAAGCCACAGCTGTTTCTAGTCAGAAGTCCTAACACTGGTCTGTGCTCCAAGGTTTCACAGTTTAAATATGCATTATTGATGCCTATAATGTGTTATCTAAGGATACACATACTAAGTTAGCAGAGAATGCTAGCAGGGCTCGAGCTGTCCCTGGGATTATATTTCTTGTGTTTTGTTCAAGTCTGAAGGCCTTTGAGGTCAGAGGCAGAGCACTGGTTGATGTTAAAGTTGATGATTATCCAAAGGAATGACTACATCATGAGTTTATTGCACAATGTGGTATGGGTTTCACCCCACTTGTGGACAAAAGAATTCTAACAACATCCTAACAGCTGTACCAGTGTGCTGCCTGGGGTAGATATTAAATCAGGAAGGAAGGGAAGCTCCCTTGTCAGCCTAAGGCTTCCACATGTTGGCGTGGGTGGGAGGTGACATAAGAACAGAGGCAGGTGCCAGATTCTGACACCAGGAAAATACCCTGGATGCAGTGAGATGCAGCCATGACAAGAAACTCATACTGGGCGTGAGCAGTGATCACAGTGAAATCATAGCTGAAGAATGTTTGGGGGTGGAGGGCTACCTCTGAGTACAGTATTCCAGAGATGTTTCTTGCTCAGCCCAAATGACTGACCAGTGGATGAGATGGAAGTATGAACAAAGGCCCCACCGCACATCGACACAGGGGGTCTGGCGAGGACTTGAACAGACGGCGTGCAGCTGTTGAGGCTGTGTGGAAATGCACTGGAAAGTGGGATCAAAAAATAAGGCAGCGCGTCTGTTTTCATGGCCTGTCGATTACTTCCCTCCAGAGGAGGCTGCAGCTGCAGCAAAGGGCTGTCTAGACCAGCGGCTGCCTTCCGTGTACGTCTTTCACGCCACTGCATAGGCTGGCAAACAGCCGTCCGCTCAGTTTTCCCGCTATCTTCCCATTTCTTGTTTTTAATGTTTCATATTGTGTATTCCTTAGAGAGCCTTAAATTCATCATTACATTTATCTCACTAAATTTTATTGCCATTTCAGCAGTTTGGAGGAATTGTCTGTAAATCTAGCCTTCACAGTAGAGTGTGAATAACAGCAAAATCTCACCCCCATGTAACCTGTGTAAGTGGTGACATGTGTGCACATGTATCAGCCCAGGAGGCCTTATTTGCTTAGCATTACTAAGTTTCTTTTGTAAAAAAAAAAAAAAAAAAAAAAAAAAAAGTCACATATTGTTAGCCTTCTCCAAATTCTTGCTGTAATTAGAAACTTCAAATGTGTTTATGTGGTGATATTTTTAGGAGAGCTTCTGGCATCAAAGGTGGGTGTTATTTTAAAGTCACCTGCATGTTATTTTTTTATCTGAATTGGTACCACATAAGGACTCAGAGCCACAAGTGTTTACAGGTATTTTATGAATGAAAGTGATGTATCATATAGCGTTTAGAGGGGAGAGGCATGAAATCACAGGACTTACAGAGTCCTTTTCCATTGCAGTTTTCCCTACTCAAAGGGCAGGGGTTGGGAGGGGCAGTGGCACTTAGGAGCTGAGTGCATCAGAGGTTTCAAAGAGGGTGGAGTTATGGAACAGAGTATGAGCAGAAACCAGCCATGGGAATAAAGCAAAGAAACACAACCAACAAGCAGAACAGGGGAATGGGTAAAGAGGACTTTAGGAAAGAAACTCTGTGTTAAATGACTAAGACTTTGTGGTTAATTTTGTTTGTTTGTTTGTTTGTTGTGGTCAAGTTTATTTTGCTTTCCATTATGCAGTTTCTTCAGAAGATTCTGTAGACTTTTTTTCTTTTTTTTTTTTATTATATTTGTGTTTTAATTTTACACATCAGCCATGGGTTTCCCTGTCCTCCCCCCTCCCACCCCTGCCCCCACCTTCCCCCCCATCCCCTCCCCTCCATTCCCATCTCCTCCAGGGAGGTTGAAAGACATTTAAGGAACTGCTCAACATCCCTAATTATCTGGGAAATGCAAATCAAAATGACTCTGAGATACCTACCACCTTACACCTGTCAGAATGGCTAAGATCAAAAACACAGAAGACAGCTTATGCTGGAGAGGATGTGGAGTAAGGGGAACTCTCCTCCACTGCTGGTGGGAATGCAAGCTTGTACAGCCACTTTGGAAATCAATATGGTGCTTCCTTAGAAAATGGGAAATCCATCTCCCCCAAGACCCAGCTGTAGCACTCTTGGGCATATACCCAAGGAATGCTCAATCATACCACAAGGTCATTTGCTCAGCTATGTTCATATCAGCATTGTTTGTAATAGCCAGAACCTGGAAACACCTAGATGCCTTTCAACTAAAGAATGGATAAAGAAAATATGGAACATATACACAATGGAGTACTACTCAGCAGAGAAAAACAATGACATCATGAGGTTTGCAGGCAAATGGATGGATCTAGAAAAAATCATCC
The DNA here is from genome assembly GCF_903995425.1 of Onychomys torridus. Lineage (NCBI taxonomy): Eukaryota > Metazoa > Chordata > Mammalia > Rodentia > Cricetidae > Onychomys > Onychomys torridus. Next base: position 177,459,480 of record NC_050443.1, read on the forward strand.
TGAGTGAGGTAACCCAGACTCAGAAGGACTTTCTTTTTTAAAGCTGAAAAATCATTTAGAAAGCAGAGTGCTGCTGGTTTGCAGCAGAAGCTGAGCAGCAGGAGCTTAGATGTCCAAAGCTCTGTCACTCCTGAGTGAACGTTTCCTGAAAGCCAGAAGCCAGCTGCAGCCCTTCTCTGCCTTATCCCACTAGGACCTCTGCTTCAGAGGCGCCAGGCCAGGCAGGCTCTGCTCTCTTGCTAGGGTACTGGGAACTCCCAGAGTTAGAAAAGACTCAACCCAGGAGGGGCAGATCCATGACTCAGCACCTTCTCTCCTGGGCTTAGGGTAGCTTCCTTTACCCCACTCTCTGGATTTAATGCAACCAATGGGCTGTAATTTTAGTTACATTGTAGATACCCCTTTTCTTCACACTATAAGAACTGAGTGCATTCTACAGTAAGTTCAGTGAGTGCTAGTTACTGTGTCATAAACTGGATAAGCCTTTGTGTTACTGCTAAACCTTCCACCTCCACCCTAGCAGCACATGTGTGATGTCTAGTATGTCAAAGCTTCCGTAGATATTTGGTCCATGGATATACAAGTGAGCAAAAGGATTCAGTAAAATGAATCCATCTTCTGAATTATGAGTACATAGAATACAGCTCAAACCAGGACAAATTCTTTTTGCTCCCTTCATCCTTGGCAACCACTGAGGTATGATTTGAGGTGTCTCTTCATTAGGAATTCAACAAGACCAGCTTTCTCATTATACAGGCAGCACACTGAGTAATAGGAAATCTGGCATGGCCACAGGATCGTGCACAATGGCCATGGTCAATAAACATTTATTGGATGACTGTCTTGTTATCACAACGGCCTTGGTAAGCTTCGGTCTGACCATCTGCTTGAGCGGGCTGCGTTGTGACAATAATGATTCACACTGGGTGTGTGTTCTTCAGTTCCTGAAATTCAAGAGAGATCAACACGGACCCTCTGTCAGAAAACCTGGCAGTATCTGTGAATCAGCTGCCTGTCAAACCGAGGTGCAGACGTGTGGCTGTTTTTGCCTGGCACTAGGGATACTCAGAAACATATGGAAGACGCTGTCACAACCAGACTTTTCCCCTGGGGGAGCCTTAGCCAAAACTGTCCAATGTCATCCTGTGGCCAGTTGTGACAAGATGGCTCCTTGACAGCCTGTCTCTTGTTACCTAATCCTACCCCTCAGTCCTCACTTCCTGAAAAACTTTTCTCTAGCCCACATGAAAATGTACAGGCAGGAAGCCATAAAACACAGTTCAAGACTTACTCTGTACTCCATGGCTAGGAGCAACCCAGTACTGGCCTGTCTACTGCTCCCTCCCCTGCCTCCAGCCTCACAGCTCAGCCAAGTTGCGTTTTCTCTTTCTTTTAATATATCTGATTCCCACTGTTCTTCAAAATACACCCAAGCTTCCCTGTTGGAGTCGCTTGTTGCTTCCTTGCCTTGCTGTGCCTTGGCTGACCTCGAGGCCTTCCTAAGCTTGACACCTGCTACTTCAGAGAACGCTGGAGGAGGAAGGACCCTTGTGTAACCCTTCCCCTTCATGGCAACTGCTGTCCTTCTCTTTGCTTGCTTGTGTTTCCCTTCAGTATCTCTGTCATACCTCTTTTGTGTGTTTACAGCTGTGGGCTCACAGAACTTCTAGAGAAGGGAGAACTAGGAACCTGGGGTGTTCTCAACAGAGGAACTATAGACCAAGTAGCCTCAAATTCACCAAGTTCTACCTGCCGCTGCCTCTGCTTCTAGGATGCTGGGATTAAAGGCATGCACCACCATGCCAAGCTTAACAATGCGTTCTCTCCTTCTCTCTCTCTCTCTCTCTCTCTCTCTCTCTCTCTCTCTCTCTCTCTTTCTCTCTCTCTCTCAGCAATGCTAAGGACTAAACCAGGGCCTTACAAATGCTAGGCAAGCACCCCAATAGTCCTACTTCCCAGCTCAATGTATTTTCTATTTTTAATTAATAGGAATAAATCTAGATGAGTATAGAATGAATGACCAGCATGATACCACCCAGCACTCACATGAATGCATATAAGTATCCCTCCAGTGGGAAGGATACTGGGGTGAGATAGAGTGGGGTATAGTGTGCCCACATGAGAAGAAGGAGTGTGCTAGCTCCCCTGCCCTACAATAAGTCATAACTCTTAGAGCCCTGGTGTTGCCATGTGTGAAGTCCAAGAACACATGATCCTCTTACCACCTCACACAGTAGCTGCCAAGATCAAATGAGATTTAGTTGTTAAAGAAAAAAAGTAAACCCTGTTACTGCTCAAAGAGACACTGAAGTTTCTGTAGCTACCTGCTGTGAACTAAAGGCACAGTGAAACTTTACAGCAAACACTACGAAAAATAAATACGATTAAATTCTCTGACAAATAGTAATTTCATCTTATTTAAATAGTCTTCTTTTGAGGTGATCTCGGAAAATATGGACATACTTACAGAGATTAATGGGTGCAAACTTTCCTTTTATGAAGTAAATAAAAGGGGAAAGTCACGGTTGTGGGAAACTTGTGAGCTTGTGGTTGCTACAATGAAGAAATCAGCTGATACTTCTGTCTTGTCCTGAGTTACGCTCTGTGGATGAGATGCAGTGTGTTTCAGATGACACTTGGAATGGGAAGAGAGGTGGAGCGCATGGGGCAGGACATCCTGGCTGGAGATCTACAGTCATCCCTTCCCATCTCTACCCACCCAGGTCATCAGACCCAGAGGGCAGTGCTGAGGACAGGCAGGCAGGTCAAGGACACTTCTTTCCAACCTGGCATTCTTCGCAGCCTTGCTTCATTTCTTTAAGACTCAAAGATACTCAGAGTTCCAAGCTTCAGGTCTTGAACTCCCGCATGTCACGGCATCTCCCGTGGGCCTGTGTTTGGTTCTAACTTGTTCACTCCATTTCACAGGTAAAGAAACATTAGGAATTAAGTATGGCTGTCCTTACGATGCACATCAAACAGCCTGTGACTCTGCCCTGTGGTTCTCTTCACTCATGCCATCCTTGCTGTCTCCACAGCCACTGCTGATGCTCAGTGCTGATGCTCAGTGCTGATGCTTAGTGAGCTCTAGCCTCTCACCCACTCTGACCCTGGACTGTCCAACCCTAGCTCTGTCCAGAGCAGGATTCAGTTTCCACCTGCAAAAATGAACAGTCAAGAGAGGCCTTTGGGCAACAAGAGAATTCCCTTCTCCAGGGACAGAGAGCATCCCTTGTGTTTTCATGCAACATTTATCACTGTAACTATTGTTTTCATGGGTAAAAATTCTTGGACCTTTGGACATTTGCCTAAATTCCCACATTCTATTAAGTAATAGAGCTAAGATTCAGGCTCAGTTTCATGTTGAATTGAGAACCTGCCTGCAAGAGCTTTCTCCATGTCTGTGTCTCACCAGAGGTGCATGGGTGTCACAAGTCAGAAGGGTTAGGCTAAGTTAGGAGAATGTGTTATTCTTGATGGGAAAATGTCTGCAACATTAGACAGAACATTAAAAAAAGACACAATGGAAAGGTAATAGGTCACATTTATTGAGCACTTCCCAACACCAGGCAGTATCCTAAATTCAAGTGTTTGTTCATTCAATTCTCACAACAGTCCAATGAAGTGGGTGGTAATCACTTTGTCAGTTAGAGATGAGGAAACGGAGCAGTTTGGACACATGTCATGGTTACAGTCTGTGGCAGAGTCAGGAGGTGATTCCAGGCAGTGATGCTTACTCGGGTTTTCGTTGCAGTGAAGAGGCATCATGACATCACAGCAACTCTTATAAAGGAAAACCTTTAATTGGGGCTAACTTACAGTTCAGAGATTTAGTCTATTGTCTTCATGGTAGGAAACATGGCGGCACAGTGCTGGAGGGAGAACTTAAGAGTTCTACATCTGGACACATAAACAGCAGGAAGAGAGAGTGACACTGGGCCTGGCTTGAGCATTTGAAACCTCAGAGCCCACCCTCAGTGACTCACTTCCTCCCCAAACCTACTGCAGCAAGGCCACTCCTCCTAATAGTGACCAAGCGTTCAAACACATGAGTCTACAAGGCTTCTTCAAACCACCATAATGCCTGAACCTCTTCCTTTACCCTCTCCCCACATTTCCCCTCTGTGTGACTACTGCTTGTACATCCTGTACCCAGTGGATGCCTGTCAAACAGAATGTCATGTAACTCAAGTCACCTCAGTCTGTCAGTGTTTTTCAGTGTTGGCTTATCCCACTGCCAACCCCACTAGGGACAGCTTTTGGCGGCCACAATATTTCTTCATTTTTATTATACTTTCTGTAATATATTTCAAAGCATCTTGTCCCTGAGCCACATTATTTTTGATTCTGTAGCCACTGGATCTAGCTGTAATTCTTTTGTGAACCTTTAGAGCTCATGTTCCTGGATGTTTGTGTACTTGTTCAAAACTGTTGCATTTGTTATCACCCCTTTTTTGACCTCCCCCCTTCTCTCTGTCCCCAAGACTCTCCACTTGCTGTCAGATTGCATGGTCAGTAATCAGACAAAGCCTTATATCTTCACCCTCTTCAGATGATCAGAACGTGTGTTCTATTCCTTTGCTCTGCTCATAGCCTGACAGTTCCCTAAGGAAGCCACTCCCTTTGGAGTTTCTGTGGGTAGTAGTCCTTAGGCCCCTGGACAGTAGGATGCAGGATCTGTTTGCTGGATTCCATAGGTCCTGTTTCCTGATCTACTCTGTTTTTCCAGCTCACATACCTCTCCTGGGAGCTTCTCTGTAGACATGGCCGCTGTCTTAGCAGTGATCACTCAGGTCCTATTTTTTATTTCTTTTTTAATTTATTATATTTGTGTTTACAGGTCCTATTCTTACTTGTTCCTGCATCTGCTTCCATTTCTGTTTCACCCAGCAGAGCCTTGCCTTCCTCTGTCTTTCACCTCTCATAATCCCTCCAGCCATGGGTAAACCCACCTTGCCCAGTTCTCTCTCTGCTTCCTTCCTGCATCCCAAGCAGCAAAATGAGTCTGGAGAAAAATTAAATACATGCACATACAAACACACACTGTATATTCCCCAAGTCAGTCCATTAGTCTCCTTGCTGGACACCAGCCCTAGCTCACCATGGAGGCCTTTGTCTATGGTGCTCTATCTGTGTGGCTTCTAGGCCTTCAACTGACTTCACACCATGGTTTAAATCATGCTCAAACCATACTTCTGCAGGGTGTTTCCTAGTCACCATTTGTAATGTGCCCTCCACTACTGAATTGTCCCAATGGTCCGCTGTCACATCTTCCTTGTTTCTTAGTCATTCTTTTCCCTTCTGTGAAGGGGAAGACCCTGTTTGTCCTGTCATGATCATGCCTAAAGGCCAAAACAGTGTGGTCCAAAGTTTGAATTCCGCCATCTGCAAAATGAATGGTCCATGTGTCCGGGGATTATAAATGTTAAGACGGTGTGGCCACTCATGGAGTCCTTGTCCTGTTACCATTCAGGTCTCTTCTGGTGAGGTCCAGACAACAGTATCTGCCTTTGTATCCCTCTCTTGGCTCGTCCGGTTAAGCAACGTGATTGGCCTCCACACATTCTGAATGAAGGAACTTCCAGCAGATATGAAGCCCTTGCCAGATCTGGGACCTGAATTATGCAATACCACCCTTGTTTTTTTCTCTGATAGGCTGTATACATTGCAGGAATACAGTCTGACACCTCAGATGTCGGTCTACTACTCCCTACCATGTTTCCATCTTTGAAATTGGAAATTCTACCTCAATATGTTGTTTTTTTCAGTGATAGGATCCATTCTTTATCTTAAAAGTACTGATGGAAATGCTTCCCCGCCCCACCCTTCAGTCTTCCCAAAGGAGCAACCAACAGCCAATAAATGGCAATAAATAGTAGTCGACATTATTGTTGTTATAAAAGGAAAGGCATAAAATTGCAGTTTGTGGAAAAAGTTTAGTTTCGGAGGCAAAGGAAGGAACAGTTCCTGCCTTTCCTTGTGATGCCTTCTAGAACCCTAAGATCAGCTGGGGAGCTCATCCTCACCACACTGCATGTCAAACAAGGATGACCACCTTCTCTGGAAGCTTTGACTTATAAACTAAGGTACAATAGATTCTTTAAATAAGAAGTAAGAAAAAAATTCCAGCACTGCTTACTTGGTTCTCTAGACTGCTGATGTGGCCATAGATTTAGCAGTGAAACAGTTTCTGTCCTTTTTTAAAGAGAAAAATTACCATCAGGGTTGCCAGTCCAAGTAGAAAAACTATAGAGGTGGGCTGTGGTCCTGAAGAGCAATCTCTCTCTTAGAGAGTTGACCAGGCAGTATTATAGTGACCTCAGAGAACTCCATGAGAAATCAAAATACAGGTAATACAGGTGCATCATAACTGTAATTGCTGCATAGATCCTTTCATCTTCTGCTGTCTTCAGTTTCTTTCTTCTGTGTCTTAAAGATTTTAGTATACAAGTCTTTCATTTGCTTGGTTAGAGTTATCGCAAGGTCTCTCTCTCTCTCTCTCTCTCTCTCTCTCTCTCTCTCTCTCTGTGTGTGTGTGTGTGTGTGTGTGTGTGTGTGTGTGTGTGTGTGTGTGTATTTTGAGGCTTATTGTGAAAGGTTTTGTCTTCCTGGTTTCTTTCTCAGCCTGTTTGTCATTTGTAGATAGGAAGGCTACTGATTTTTATGTGTTAGTTTTGTATCCTGATACTTTGCTGAACTTATCAGCTGCATAAGTTTCCTGTGGAGTTTTTAGCGTCTTTTATGTATAAAGTCATATCGCCTCCAATTATGGATGCTTAGGCTTTTTCCATTCCTATTTCATTCCCTTGGTCTTCCGTTATCTTATTGCTAAGACTTCAAGTCTGTGTTGAGTAGGTATGGAGAGAATGGGCAACCTTGTCTAATTCCTGATTTTAGTGGAATCACTTTGAGTTTCTCTCATTTACTTCAATGTTGAATGTGGGCTTGCTATATATTATATCTTTATTATGTTGAAGTATCCTTATATCCCTAGTCTCTTCAGAATTTTATTATGAAGGGATGTTAGATTTTTGTCAAAGCCCTATTCTATATCTAATGAGATGACTGTGTGGTTTTGTCTTTCAGTCTAATTATGTGATGGATTATGTTTCTCTATTTATATATGTTGAACCATCCCACCATCTCTGGGATGAAGCCTATTTGGTAATGGTGGATAATCTTTTTTTATTGAAAATAGATTCTTCTCTTATACAATACATCCTGGCCACAGTCTCACTTCCCTCCACTTCTTCCAGCTCCCCCATTCCCTGCTCTAGATCCACTCCCCCTCTTTTTCTTCTTCTGGAAAGAGCAGACCTCCAAGAGATGACAGCCAGACATGACAAAACAAGATATAATGGGCCAAGGCAAAAGCCCTCACATCGAGGCTTGACAAGGCAACACAGTAGGAGGAAAAGAGTCTCAAGAGCAGGCAAAGGAGTCAGAGACACACCCACTTGTACAGTTAGAGATCCCACAAAAACACCAAGCTAACAGTCATAGCATATAGGTGGAGGACCTGGCAGACCCATGCAGGCCCCTTGCTTGCCACTTCATTTTCTGTGAGTCTGTGAGCCCTGCTTAATTGACTCAGTGGGACATTCTCCTGGTATCCCCCACCCCTTGTGGCACCTATAATCTTTCCTTACCCTATTCTGCATAGTTCTCTGATCTCCAATGTTAGGCACCCGATGGAGACTTACAGTTTAGACTCTCTGCATAATTTCTGGCTATGGGTCTCTGCACCTGCTCCCATCTACTGCCAAAGCCTCTCTGATGGTGACTGGACTATAAAAAGAACCAATGAAACAAAATGTTGGTTTTTTGAAAAAATCAACAAGATAGACAAACCCTTATCAATACTACCTAAAAGATGAAGAGAGAATATCCAAATTAATAAATTCAGAAACAAAAAGGGGGACATAATAGATACTGAGGAAATCCAGAGAATCATAAAAACATACTTTTTAAATCTATGCTCCAAAAAATTGGAAAATCTAAAATAATGGACAATTTTCTTGCCAGGTATCATTTACTAAAGTTAAATCAAGATCAGATAAACAATTTAAGTAAACCTATAACCCCTACTGAAATAGAAGCAGTCATTAAAAGTCTCCCAACCAAAAAAGCCCAGAGGCAGATGGTTTTAGTATAGAATTCTACCAGACTTTCAAAGAAGAGTTAACACCAATACTCCTCAAATTATTCCACAAAATAGAAATATAAGGAACATTACCAAATTCATGTTATGGGGTTACAGTAACCCTGATACCCAAACCACATAAAGATTCAACAAAGAAAGAGAATTATGGTCCGCCCCGGAACTCCCATCTGGACCAGAGACCAGAGGAACTCCCATCTGGAAAAGAGGATCTCCCATCTGGACAAAATAAGGAGACCCCAGGGACTTCCCAAGACTCAGAGTCCAGCCCCCCAGCTCCTATCCGGCCAGCACTCTCATCTGGACCAGAGCTCCCATCTGGCCCAGAGCTTCCATCTGGACCAGAGAGAGGCTCCCTAAATCTGTCAGCTCTCTCTGGACCAAGTACACTGATAAGACCAAGAACGAACACAAGAGGAGATGGGCAGACGTCAAGGCAGAAGTACATACAATAAAATAAAGAGCAATACAGCATCACCAGAACCTAGCCCTTCTCCAACAGCTAGACCTGAACATCATGGAATGGAAGAAGAAGAAGAAAACAACCTTATAAGTAACATCATGAAGAGGCTAGAGCCTTATATAGAAGAAATCAAAAATAAAGTAGAGGAACATACAAACAAAAAATGGGAAGAACGCTATAAAAAACTAGAGGAAAGGACAATTAAAGCAGAAGAAAACAATAAGTCCCTGAAAGAAAATCAGGAAAAAGCAAGGGAGACAATCCAAGACCTGAAGAGGGAAATAGAAAAAATGAAGAAGACACTAGCAGAAGGAATGTTGGAAATAGAAAATCTGAGTAAACAAACGGGAACTTCAGAGGCAAGTATAGCCAACAGAATGCAAAAGATGGAAGAGAGGATCTCTGGTGTTGAATATACGGTAGAAGAAATAGATTCATCAGTCAAAAAATCACTAAAACCAACAAAGTCATGACCCAAAATGTCCAAGAAATTTGGGACACCATGAAAAGACCAAACCTACAAATAATAGGGATAGAGGAAGGAGAAGAATACCAACTCAAAGGCACAGAAAATATATTTAACAAGATCATAGAAGAAAACTTTACCAACTTAAAGAAGGAAATGCCTATGAAGATACAAGAAGCCTATAGAACACCAAACAGACTAGACCCCCCCAAAAAAAGTCACCTCATCAAATAATAATGAAACAACTAAATGTACAGAATAAAGAAAGAATATTAAGGGCAGCAAAGGAAAAAGGCCAAGTGACTTATAAAGACAAACCCATCGGAATAAAACCTGATTTCTCGATGGAGACTTTGAAAGCCAGAAGGAACTGGACAGATATAATGCAGACACTAAGAGACCATGGATGCCAGCCTAGACTAATATACCCAGCAAAACGTTCAATCATCATAGATGGAGTGAACAAGACTTTCCAAGACAAAACCAGATTTAAACAATACTTATCCACAAATCCAGCCCTACAGAAAGCACTAGAAGGAATTCCAACCTAAGGAAGGCATATACACCCGTGAAAACACAGGCAATAGATAACACCACAGCAGTATACCCCAAAGAAGAGAAGTACACACACACTACCACCAAAAAATAAAAATAATAACAGGAACAAACAATCACTGGTCTTTAATATCCCTTAATATCAATGGACTTAATTCACCTATAAAAAGACACAGACTAACAGAATGGATACGAAAACAGGACCCATCTTTCTGATGCATACAAGAAACACACCTCAAATTCAAAGACAGACACCTCCTAAGAATAAAAGGCTGGGAAAAGACTTTCCAATCAAATTGTCTTAAGATGCAAGCTGGTGTAGCCATCCTCATATCCAGCAAAATAGACTTCAAACTAAAATCAATCAAAAGAGATGATGAAGGACATTACATACTCATCGTAGGAAAGACCCACCAAGATGAAGTCTCAATTCTGAACATTTATGCCCCAAACACAAGGGCACCCACATATGTAAAAGAAACATTACTAAAGCTTAAATCACATATAAAACCCCACAAATTAATAGTGGGAGACTACAACACCCCACTTTCAACTCCGGACAAATCGGCCAAATTGAAACTTAACAGAGACATAGTGGACTTAACTGAAGTTATGGCTCAAATGGACTTCATCAATATCTACAGAACATTCCACCCAAACAAAAAAGAATATACCTTCTTCTCAGCACCCCATGGAATCTTCTCTAAAATCGACCCCATACTTGGCCACAAGCAAATCTCAACAGATACAAAACAATTGGAATAACCTCCAGTGTTCTATCAGACCACCATGGTTTAAAGTTAGATTTCAAAAACAGAAAAAGCTACAGAAATCCTACAATCTCATGGAAACTGAATAATGCTCAACTGAATCACCAATGGGTTAAGGAAGAAATAAAGAAAGTAAAGACTTCCTAGAGATCAATGAAAATGAATACACCACATACCCAAATTATAGGACACTATGAAAGCAGTGCTAAGAGGGAAATTCATAGCACTGAATGCCCACATAAAGAAGCTGGAGAAATCTCACGCTAGTGACTTGACAGCACACCTGAAAGCCATTGAACAGAAAGAAGCAAAGTCTCCCAGGAGGAACAGATGCCAGGAAATTATCAAACTGAGAGCTGAAATCAATAAAATAGAAATAAAGAGAACAATACAAAGGATTAATGAAAAAAAGAGTTGGTTCTTTGAGAAGATCAACAAGATAGACAAGCCCTTATCCAAACTAACCAAAAGACAGAGAGAGAGTATCCAAATTAACAAAATCAGAAATGAAAATGGGGACATAACAACAGACAATGAGGAAATCCAGAGAATCATCAGGTCATACTTCAAAAACCTCTACTCCACAAAACTGGAAAATCTAAAAGGAATGGATACTTTTCTGGATAGGTACCACATACCTAAGTTAAATCAAGACCAGATAAACCATTTAAATAGTCCAATAACCCCTAAGGAAATAGAATCAGTCATTAAAAGTCTCCCAACCAAAAAAAGCCCTGGACCTGATGGTTTCACTGCAGAATTCTACCAGATCTTCAAAGAAGACTTAATACCAATACTCTTTAAATTGTTCCACACAATAGAAGCAGAAGGTATATTACCAAACTCTTTCTATGAGGCTACAATTACCCTGATTCCTAAACCAAACAAAGATGCAACAAAGAAAGAGAACTACAGACCGATCTCCCTTATGAACATTGATGCAAAAATACTCAATAAAATTCTGGCAAACGGACTCCAAGAACACATCAAAACAATTATCCACCATGATCAAGTAGGCTTCATCCCAGGGATGCAAGGGAGGCTCTACATATGAAAGTCCGTCAATGTAATACACCATATAAACAACCTCAAAGGAAAAAAAACCACATGATCATCTCACTAGATGCAGAAAAGGCATTTGACAAAATCCAACACCCCTTCATGATAAAGGTCTTGAGTGATCAGGAATACAGGGAACATACCTAAACATAATAAAGGCAATCTAAAGCAAGCCAACAGCCAACATCAAATGAAATGGAGAGAAACTCAAAGCAATACCACTAAAATCAGGAACAAGGCAAGGCTGTCCACTCTCCCCCTACTTATTCAGTATAGTACTTGAAGTTCTAGCCAGAGCTATAAGACAACATAAAGAGATTAAGGGGATACACATTGGAAAGGAAGAAGTCAAGCTTTCCCTATTTGCAGATGACATGATAGTATACATGAGTGACCCCAAAAATTCAACCAAGGAACTGATACAGCTAATAAAAACCTTCAGCAACATTGCAGGATACAAGATCAACTCAAAAAAATCAGTAGCCCTCCTATATACAGTAGACAAACAGGCTGAGAAAGAAATCAGAGATACATCAACCTTTACAATAGCCACAAATGATATAAAATACCTTGGGGTTATGCTAACTAAGCATGTGAAGGACCTATATGACAAGAACTTTAAGTCCCTGAAAAAAGAAATTGAAGAAGATGTCAGAAAATGGAAAGAACTCCCATGCTCATGGATAGACAGGATTAACATAGTAAAAATGGCAATTTTACCAAAACCAATCTATAGATTCAGCGCAATCCCCATCAAATTACCAACACAATTCTTCACAGATCTGGAAAGAATAATACTCAATTTCATATGGAAAAACAAAAAACCCAGGATAGCCAAAAGAATCCTGTACAATAAAACAACCTCTGGAGTGTAGTGGATAGCCATCCCAGCATTGGCCTGGAAGTTCCAACCCCCATTGAGGCTTCAGTAATGATCACGCCCACAAGGCAGGGCAGAGGAGGGAGCGGAAGACCGAGGATCAAGAGGAGGTCGCTCGCTTGGTTCAGGGACGCAGGACGCAGGAGGTAGACCGAGCAGAGTTCTCCAGAGAACACTGCCGGACTGTGCTATACCTTTGCCAGACCCTGCAACCTACCCCTTCATTTGTAAGTTACCCTACAAAATAAACCTCCCTTTTAACGACGTGGAGTGGCCTTAATAATTTCACCAATACTGGAGGCATCACAATCCCCGACCTCAAGCTCTATAGAGCTACTGTAATAAAAACAGCTTGGTACTGGCATAAAAACCAACATGTGGACCAATGGAATCGAATTGAAGACCCTGACATTAACCCGCACACCTATGAACATATAATTTTTGACAAAGGAGCCAAAAATGTACAATGGAAAAAAGAAAGCATCTTCAACAAATGGTGCTGGCATAACTGGATGTCAATGTGTAGAAGGCTGCAAATGGATCCATATCTGTCACCATGCACAAAACTTGAATCCAAGTGGATCAAAGACCTCAACATAAATCCAGCCACTCTGAACCTGATAGTAGAGAAAGTAGGAAGTACTCTTGAATGCATTGGCACCAGAGATCACTTTCTAAATATAACACCAGTAGCACAGACACTGAGAGAAACCATCAATCAATGGGACCTGTTGAAACTGAGAATCTTTTGTAGAGCAAAGGACACAGTCAACAAGACAAAGTGACAGCCTACAGAATGGGAAAAGGTCTTCACCAACCCCACATCTGACAGAGGGCTGATATCCAGAATATATAAAGAACTCAAGAAATTAGACATCAAAATGCCCAACAGTCCAATTAAGAAATAGGCTATAGAACTAAACAGAATTCTCAACAGAGGAAGTTCAAATGGCTGAAAGACATTTAAGGAATTGCTCAACATCCCTAATTATCTGGGAAATGCAAATCAAAACGACTCTGAGATACCACCTTACACCTGTCAGAATGGCTAAGATCAAAAGCACAGAAGACAGCTTATGCTGGAGAGGATGTGGAGCAAGGGGAACTCTCCTCCACTGCTGGTGGGAATGCAAGCCACTTTGGAAATCAATATGGCGCTTCCTTAGAAAATTGGGAATCCATCTCCCCCAAGACCCAGCTGTAGCCCTCTTGGGCATATACCCAAGGAATGCTCAATCATACCACAAGGTCATTTGCTCAAGTATGTCCGTATCAGCTTTGTTTGTAATAGCCAGAACCTGGCAACAACCTAGATGCCCTTGAACTGAAGAATGGATAAAGAACATATGGTACATATACACAATGGAGTACTACTCAGCAGAGAAAAACAATGACATCATGAGGTTTGCAGGCAAATGGATCTAGAAAAAAATCATCCTGAGTGAGGTAACCCAGACTCAGAAGGACAAACACGGTATGTACTCACTCATAGGAGGATACTAGATGTAAAACAAAGATGACTAGACTGATACACAACTCCAGGGAGGCTACCTAGAAAACAGGACCCTAGGAAAGACCCAAGGATCACCCAATGACAGAGAAATGGATGAGATCTACATGAACAACCTGGACGACAGTGGGAGTGATGAAGGGCAAGATTTGAGGGAAAGAAAGCTTAGGGGAGCAGGAGATCCCAGCTGGATCAAGAACAGAAAGGGAGAATGAGGAATAACAGACCATGATAAATGAAGACCACATGAGAATAGGAATAGGCAGAGTCCTGGAGAGGTCCCCTGAAATCCACAATGATACATTCTCTGTAGACTGCTGGCAATGGTCAAGTGAAAGCCTGATCTGACCTGGTCCGGTGATCAGATGGCTAAACACCCTAACTGTCGTGCTGGAACTCTTGTCCAATAACATATGGAAGTGGATGCAGAGATCCTCAGCCAGGCCCCCAGTGGAGCTCCAGGTGTCCAGTGTTGAGAAAGAGGAGGGTCTGCAAGAGCGTGAATTGTTGAATCCAAGATTGCAAAAAGCACAGGGACAAATAGCCAAACGAATGGAAGCATATGAATTATGAACCAAAGGCTGTGGAGCCCCCAGCTGGATCAGGCCCTCTGGATAAGTGAGACAATTGAATAGATTGATCTGCTTGGGAGGCATCCAGGCTGTGGGACCAGGACCTGTCCTTAGTGCATAAGCTGGCTGTTTGGAACCTTGGGCTTACACAGGGACACTTTGCTCAGTCTGGAAGGAGGTGACAGGTCCTGCCTGTACTGAATCCACCAGGTTTAAATGAATCCCCAGCAGTGCCTTGATCCTGGAGGACATGGGAATGGACGAGAGGGGCTGGGGGAAAGGTGGGGGGGGGGGCGGAAGGGGTGAAGAAAGGGGAACCCATGGCTGATGTATAAAATTTAAAACACATAATAATAAAGAAAACAAAAAACAAAAAAAAAACTGAAAAAAAGGAAGAGAATTACAACCCAATTCCCATTATGAACATAGATGCAAAAATACTCAGTGAGATACTTGCCCACTGAATCCAAGAACACACCAAAATGATGGTGAGTAATAGTCTTTTAGATTATTAGTTCTTGCATTCAATTCATATGAGTATTTTTTAAGAATGTTTGCATCTATTATGTTCATAAGGCAAAATGCTCTGTGATTTTCTTTTTTTCTTTCTTTTCATTTTTGATAGGTCTTTGGATGGTTCATGTATCAGGGTAATTGTTTCTTTATTAAAAGAATTAGGCAATGTTCCTTCAGTTTCTATTTTGCAGAGTAATTTGAAGAGTATTAGCATTAATTCTTCTTTGAAGGTCTGGTAGAATTTTGTGCTAAGTCAATCTGGCCCTGGACTTTTTTTGTTTGGGATAATTTTAATTACTGCTTGTAATTTCACTAGGGGTTAAAGGCCTATATAAATTGCTTACCTTATCTTTATTTATGTCAATAGGTTGTATATAAGAAATATATCAATTTCTTTTCAGTTTTCCAATTTGGTAAAATATGGATTTTTAAAATATATTTTTATAATTCTCCTTATTTCCTTGATGTCTGTTGGGATATCCCCATTTTGTCCCTAATTTTATCAATTTGGATCTTCTCTCTCTTTTATTTAATTTGGCTACAGATTTATCAATCTTACTGATTTTTCTCGAAAAACCAGCTCTTTATGTCATTGATTCTTTGTCCTATTTGTTGTTGCTTTTGTTTTACTGATTCAGCTCCAAGTCTGATTAATTTGTGCCATCTACTCCCTTTGGCTATGGATATTATTTTGTTTGTTGTTCTTGACCTTTTGAGTATGTTGTTGCTAAAATGAGCGCTCTCTCTCTCTCTCTCTCTCTCTCTCTCTCTCTGTCTCTCTCTCTCTCTTATGTAGGCACTTAGTGCTATGAACTTGCCTCTTAGAAGCCTCTTCATTGTGTCCCATGGGTTTGGTATATCATGTTTATTCAATTCTAAAATGTTTTTCATTTGCTTCTTAATTTCTGTCTTGACCCATTTTTTATTCAGTAGTGAGTTACTCAGGTAGAGTTCATATACTTTCTTTTGTTTGTGTTGTTGATATCCAGCTTTAATCCATGGTGGTCATGTAGGATGCTGTTATTTCCATTGTTTTATATCTGTTAAGATCCCCTTATGTCCAAGTATCTGATCAATTCTGGAGAAATTTCATGAACTGCTCAGAAGAAAGTATATCTGTGTGTGTTTGGGCGAAATGTTCTGCAGATGTCTGATGGGTCCATTATATTTTTGACATTATTTAACTCTGACATTCTCTGTTTAGTTTTTGTCTGGATGACCTGTCTATTGGTGAGTGTTGGGTATTGGAATTTTCCTCTGTTGGTGTGTCAGGGTCAATGTGTGATTTTAGCTGCAGTAATGTTACTTTATGTGCTTAGGTAACCTACTGTTTGGTACATAAATGTTTAGAATTGCAATGACCTCTTGGTGGATTTTCCCTTTAATGAGTAAGTAATGCCTTTTCCTATCTCTTCTGATTAGTTTTTGTTTGAAGTCTGTTTTGTCAGATATTAAAATGGATACACCTGCTTGCTTCCTGTGTCCATTTGCTTGAGGCTGGCTTAAGTCCCTTTCTCAGCCAATGAGAATTCTTCTTTATAATCTTGAGTACTGTAGTAGTACTGGGGTGTGCTATATCTTTGGGACTGAGCAGCTCATCTTCCCAGCTCAGAGCACAGTCCTGCAGGGAACCTGCCTCTTCCCGCATCGTTTAGTCTCATCCCAGGGAAAGATTTATTCCACGGGGCAACTGAAAGGCCTTCAAAGACCCATCAGCACAGTCACAGGCCTCCGAATTGGGGGTGGCCTGTGCATTCTTCAGCACTGCTGCCTCTACCCTACACAGACACAGATGCTGTTCCTGGGGCTGCTTGCCTATAAACCTGCTTCACACATCTCAAAGAGGCAGAATCTGTTTCCTAGGGAACCTCACATCCAACATAGCCTGTGCCTACATTCTTAGGAACAATTATGATGATTTCTAAGTTTACTAATGTCATTAATTGTAGGATGAGCACAAAACTCTCGTAGTTAAGTGAGTTTCTCTGCTGACCTTTGCCATGTTATCTGATATTTTGCTTATTTCTCAAATGAAGTTAGCTGAATGCCCCCAACACTGTGTTGGTCACCATTTCGGTATTTTACCTACGTGGCATCTCTAGGCAATAGAGACACTGTGTTGGTTTCCCAAGGCTTCTGTGAAAATTTACTACAAATGTGCAGCAGTTCTCTGGACCAGAAGTCTGAGATTAAGATGCTGGCAGAGTTGACTCCTTCTGAGGTCCTGAAGGCAAATGGATACTCCGTCTCTTTCCTGGCTGTGGTAGCTGGCTTCCAGCAGACCATGGTCATTCGTTTCCTGCCTGGTGGACTCATCGCTCCAATCTCTGCCTTTTTCTTCATGTCATGTTCTCTTCTGTATTGTCTCTGCATGGCCTCTCAGGAGAACATCAGGTCTATCCTATCTGCTATAATTTTTAATTAATCCTAATTAATTGCATCTGAAAGGCTTTTGCATTGGTCAGCTTTTTATCTCATGACAAAACAGCTGAGAAACTCACAGAAGGATGATGTACTTGGTTCACAGTTTCAGATGGCTCAGTGTAGTTAGAGTTTTCTTGCCTGGCCCAGTCAGGACAAATCTCTCTTACCCGCCAGTCCCACAGTTGCTCAGACCCAACCAAGAAAGCACACAGAAACTTACATTGTTTAGAAACTGTATGGCTGTGGCAGGCTTCTTGTTATCTGCTTCTTCTATCTTAAATTAACCCATTTCTGTTAGTCTATACTTTGCCACATGGCTTGTGGCTTACCAGTGTCTTTACATGTTGCTTTTCATGGCGGCGGCTGGCCGTGTCTCTCTCCAGCCTTCTACTTCCCAGAATCCTCTTCTCTCTTATCCCCACTATACTTCCTGCCTGGCCACTGGCCAATCAGAACTTTATTTACACAGAGCGATATCCACAGCAGCTCAGTCCATAATGGCCAGCCCCATCACCATGGCCAAGGGTAAAGCAGAAGATCACAACCAGGAGCATGAGATGGAGCCACGCTGGGTGCCACAGAGGCGAAACAGCAGGGAGGGAAAAGATGCCCTTTAAGGAACACCCTAGTGACCTCCTCCTTCCAGCAGGGCCCACTTATAAAGTTTCCATTGCTGCTTACCAGCTAGTTGAGCCATGAATTTATCAGTGAACTAAACTTTGGAGCTTTAAGCCTTAGGATTTAATGACCTCTCAAAGGCCTCACCTCTGGGGATCAGTACTTCAACCCTGAGGCTGAGGTCGGGCAGTTTTGAAATCCAAACTGTTAAAACTGTATTTTCAAACAAGGGAACATGCTAAGATTCTGATGGTTGCAAATGTGTGTGTGTGGGGGGGGGGGGGGATTTAATTCACCGCAGACCAAAGGAGAAACATCCAAGGTTTACTTCCTCCTTGGTACCTGTGTTTATGCTGTTGGTATCTTAACTGTGCTGTTAGGCTCTCTAAAGAAAGCACACTGATCCAGATGTGTGCAGTGGGCCACACCCAGTGACAGAGGGCTCCTTGAGAATTAATCAATTAGATAATTACTGTCACCAAGAGAGAGTTTGTAAAGCAGCAGGATTAAAACTAGGGCAAGGGTCATTACACAGACTCTGACCATTAATTTTTAGTCATACTGAAAACTGAGCTTTGGGATTGAAGAAAACAGCTTTGGAGCTTTTCATATACTTCACTTTCTAATAATATAGGTCAGGATGAGACAGTTGTGTGCACATGGTGAAGTCATGTGACAAAAAGCCCCAAAGGAATGTTGTGTAAATATATTTAGTTTTGACATGTAAGGATTCCACACACTTCAGGCCATGAGCAAGTATGAAAAATACCATCTGTGGGTTCCATTGAGCATGGGGGACGATGTCCTATATACCTACAGGAGAATCACTTGGCCTTTTAGAAGCAGAAAAGAATCCTCTGCCTCTGTTTTCTCCAGTCACCCATTTCTATCTCAACCTACTTCACAATAAAATCAAGGACATTTTAATATACATTATATATATCTAATATATATGTATCTCTATATGTGTGGATGTGTGTGTATATTTTATATAGATATATAGATACATTGTGGTAATGTTGTGTCCTCCAGTATATTGTGCACCCTAATAAACTTATCTGGGATCAGAGAACAGAACAGCTACTAGATAGACATAGAGGCCAGAAAATGGTAGCACACACGCCTTTAATCCTATCACCTGGGAGGCAGAGATCCATCTGGATCTCTGTGAGTTCAAGGCCACACTGGAAACAGCCTGGCATGTGACACACACCTTTAATCCCAGCACTTGAGATCTCATGTCTTGCTTGGGAAAGACACGGACCTTTAATCCCATGAAGTGATGGCAGGAAGCAGAAAGATATATAAGGCATGAGGACCATGGACTAGAAGCTTTTTAGCAGCAGTTCAGCTGAGATCCATTCAGGTGAGGACTCAGACGCTTTCAGTCTGAGGATTTGTGGAAACAGGATCAGATGAGTTGTCAAGGTGATGTTGGCTGTGGCTTGTTCTGCTTCTCTGATCTTTCAGAATTCACCCCAATAGCTGGCATCAGGTTTTTTATTAATAAGACCTTTTAAGACCCATGTTACAATATATATAAAATAGAGAGTGAGCAGGCAAGGAGAGGATTCCTGGGCCAGTCAGAGATATTAAGAACACACCTAAAAAGCCATTTCTGAGCATATCTTCACACAAACTATTCCCCTCTCTTCTTTGTAAGCAGGAAGATTTCTGTAGCCTATGTATCTCTAAGAGGCTTTACCTCAGGACTTTCTAACATTTGCATTGATCTCTGATCATCTTCTTTACTATAGAATAATGCCTGAACTTGGAACTCGCTTCCTACTTTAACTCACAGACACTAGAATACTGGTCTCATCCCTTGAGATCAAGTCCAAGACTGTAAAAGTTCCCAGCAAGAACAAGAAGAGACCTTGACACTGAAGCCCCAGACTCCCCTGCCATGGTTCACCAAACCAAAGTCAGAGGTGAAGAAACAGAGTTAGTGAGGTTGACCCAGATGAAATTGCTGATATTCAATTAATTTTGACTAAGAAAAATTACACTTGTGAATTATTTAACCTATTATAAAAATTTATAACCTCAAAAGTTAGGTTTTATCATCTCTGTTTTCTGTATGGAGAACTTGAGGCACAAAAAAGTTAAATAATATACCCGAGACCAAGTCTGGTTTAAAACTAAGTCTGATTCATGCGCAAAAAAATCATTTGAGTCTAATGAAATATTTCTAGACATTATAATATGAATATTTCCAAATTCTGTTGTTGAGGTCGTAAAATTGAATACTCTAATCTGCTCTCAGATCTCAAGGAACAGGGGCTTGTTAACAAATTTTGGTCCATGTGATCGGGAATGTTGCAGCTAGGCAGCACTTGGAATGATGTTGGCGGGCTAGCCATATCCATAGCAACAGGAGAGATGAGAGTGGAGAAAGCAGCCCTTGAGAAGATCATTTCAGTATGTGTCTCACAGTCGTGTCCTCTGGAAAATCATTGAGGCTACTCACTGGCAGCTGCACAATCCCTGCTTGCCTTTATATAGAGAACAAATAAGCAACAAGCAAGATGTCATTGGGGCTCCTAGGGCAGGGTGGAGAGGAGAAAGGAAAGGGCAGGGTTGCATTTGTATCTCTCTGGACTTGCAGCATGCCATGAAAACTGTATCAAGCATTAAATTCTGTTTCACATTGTGTGGTCTAGTTGAGAAGCAGAGAAACAGTTATTTCACATACTCCAAATAGTGAAGCTCTGGTCCTCGTAGGGTTAATGTCTGGCTTTCTAGGAAAACTGTCATCCAGAATGACTCATTCTCTCTGTCCAGGCAAGTTTCTCTACAGTGCTGATGTGCATTTCTGTACAAGTTAAATAAGCTCTTTCATTCAGAATTTTGACCATGTTCTTCTTACTTGTAATAGGTTGTGATTGGTATAATAATCATAGCAGAAAGTCATTTATTATGCTGGATCTATTAACATTTGATTCCTCATTAAGAATATTGCCAAATCTGCACTTCATTCTTTCTGCTGACACTGAGTTTTCATAGCGCTTCTTGATTTACTTTTATGGTGGAAGTTTCAGAAGTAAATGTTTTAATTTAATGTGCACTACGCCTAACAGATTTCACTAGGACATAGTGATTCCCGAGAGGGGTTTGTAGTGTCGGTTTGAGAGGCTCTGCATACCTTGATACACTGACCAAGCCCCAATCTCAACATCTCATCTCAAGGCTTAGCCTAGACTCAGCCCTGGCCGAGAAGAGTGTGAGGGGCTGATGAGGGCCCTGTCTTCTTCTCCTGGGACTTCTAGCAGTTTCTCAGACAAGCTTTCTGCATGTACCTCCTTGTTCAGATTTCCCTTTCTTCCAGGAATCTCCATGCTTCCTCAGTTTCCTGGCGAACTGCTCATCCTCCTGTACCCCTTCCACTCTCACTTTCAGGGTTCCCTGCATATTTATAGAGAATTTCTCTGTCAATAGCTAGCTACAGTCAGCTGTGCGGGGCACTGGCTGCACCATATTCAACACTCTACCCTAATGCCCACTATTTGCCTTTTAAATAGAATTGTCCTGGCAGCCATGTTCCCAAGGTGGCATTTTGCATTAATGACACATTATGCTTTGGAATAAACTAGTCTGAGAAATCACAACACAATCTTAATTTAACTTCCTTGTTGCTATTGATCTGCTCCACATTGAGGTTCTGTTCATATCTTCCCACAAGACTCAGGTTTGCCTTGCATACAATTTGGAAAAGAAAGAAAAGTAAACGTGCATGCATTCATGACTATCCACTTATTGTGTATGTTAAACACACCTTGGTCTTAGAGAGAGTCTTTCTGTGCAGCACATGAGGCCCACAGATAAGAATCTGATGAAAGCAGAACCTGCTGTGAATAAACGGAACATCCTCAGCAGCTGTGCTGATGTGCAGCATGATGTGTTTGGCATTGGGGATGTGCCTTCCCACGCAGAATTCTCACCTGAAAGGCTGAATTTCCTAATTAACTCGTTTCAAGCCATTAACAGAGACTCCTAAACTATCACTTTGCCCTCAGATAGCTTCCTTTTGCGTTGGTGGGGCAGGGAACAGCTACAAGCTAAATGAGAGCTGCATAGATGCTATTTCCAGGGTAGCTGATACTATGTCACATACCTACCCTAGGTCTGTGGAGAGCTTCCTGAATTCTTCTAGTCCTTGTGACAACACTGAGTAAACCTCCTTCAGATTTATCTTACCCATCAGACATTTGAGACAAGAGAAGTGGTTTGACCAAGCTCACATCTGGATTAGATAACAGCCTGAATCCAGAGCGCTGGCTGCTGGTTTTGCCTCTCAGCACCAGCAAAACTCCCATTAATCCCTGAAAGAAGCAAACTACTCCACTGACATAGAGCGAGGAGGTCCTAGAGTGACCCAGGATGGCCTGGACTAGTTTCCTGAAGGTAGAAAGGATGGAGCTTGGTCTTCTGGTAGTGGACAGTGCTGGCTTCTATGCTAGGTGGGCCCAATAACGTGGCAAAGGCCCAGCCCTATGCTTGAGCAAGACAGGAAGATGACTGATGTGGCCGGCACACCCGTTTCTTATTTAGCACTGCTTTTCACAGCCTGGAAAGATGGTCTCCATTTTCAGATTCACACATGAAGCATGGTAGTTAAACTGCTTTTGTGCTGAGCTGCTGAGAAAAATATAGATTATTAAAATTCTCCTTATGGCAATAATTTCATAGATAATCCATGTCAAGTGTTTGAAAAGTACTACCAGGAATCAATTTTTAAAGATGATCCATTCAAAACCACCTCCTATCAGCATCTAGATCATTAACCAATTCCAACAACATGAGATCACACTGTTTTTCCTTCTGTGTAGCTAAAGTTATCCTGTTCCTGCCCAGCTCCCGCGGCCCTCAGACCCAAGCAAGTAAACATACAGAGACTTATATTACTTATAAACTGTATGGACGCAGCAGGCTTCTTGTTATCTACTTCTTATATCTTAAATTAACCCATATCTATTAATCTATAAGTTGCCACGTGGCTCAAGGCTTACCAGTACCTTACTTCTCACATTTCATGGTTGTGGCTGGCAGTGTCTCTCTGCCTCAGCCTTCCACTTCCCAGAATTCTCTTCTCTGCTTGTCCCGCCTATACTTCCTGCCTGGCTACTGGCCAATCAGCATTTTATTTATTAACCAATCAGAGCAACACATTTAACATACAGAACATACCACAGCACTTCTGGTACCTAACTCCTGGGCTGTAAAGCTGGCACTAAGGTGCCTGGTGTCACAACTGAGCCTCCTCACTCCCAAGTCCCTGCCATGTAGTAAAAAGCAAGTTTCAATCTAGCAACATAGAATACTACAGATTTGAACCTTCAGCATACATGGATGGTTTTGAATTTGTGCCTTTATGTAATAAGAACAGAGACACGTGGAGATGTGTCCTCAAAGGAGAATACTTAGTATGATGTGAAAGTCGGGTCCTTCAGAGCCTCCAACCATTTCTGTGAGTTGTTTTATTCCTTGACCTGTTCCCACAGACAGTACCTTATTCTCTATGAATGGACTTCCAGAATGGTTTAGCCTTGTTTTTGAGGGCATTCCATCAGCTTAATGTATTTTTGTAAGTGAGGATTCTCCTACTGAATAAAGCCAGCTAATGTACCTTTTTCATTTATCATTTCATGTAAGAGAAAAGTCAATCAGTAAAGAACATGGTTTCCAGCCTCGCCCATTTTTCAAGACTGACAGTGAAATCCAAGAATCTGATTTTGGCTTCTGAAAGCCTGGGACTTGCTGATCCTATGGAATCCAATGTATTTGATTAGCTGTAAACAATCTACTGCACTGACTTAATTCAAGACTCAGTAAATTAATTCAATTTTATTAATGTGACAAAAAAACTAAATTTTCTATCAATCTAAACAGTCATCAAACTGCAAATACCCAACCGTTCATTTTTATAGAGAGGTCTGGTAAGAATAGCATTACATACATTTTAGAAGTGAAATGCTAGAGTGATTAATGTGCAGTTGTTTGCATTTTTAATAGTTCACTCATATATCAGATTAGTATTTGTGAATACTATCAGACTATTCTTTCTCTGTCAAAACACTCATTACTGCTGACAGCTATAACATATCCACATTAATCCTTGATTCAATTTTCTAATTGCTTTTTTGGCATGCAGTGGTGGCCACTCAGGCCCATGTGATCTTATTCATATCCCATAAGAATGTTCTTTAAATTATAACGGCCATTAAAAGTGCCTGAGCAGGAGAAAAAAAAAAAAACATTAGCAAGCATTAGAAATTTTAAATTTCATGATACTTAGGCA
Organism: Onychomys torridus; assembly: GCF_903995425.1. Classification (NCBI taxonomy): domain Eukaryota; kingdom Metazoa; phylum Chordata; class Mammalia; order Rodentia; family Cricetidae; genus Onychomys; species Onychomys torridus. The sequence goes on from NC_050443.1 coordinate 177,483,772, forward strand.
TAGTACTAGGTACTGCTATGTCAGATATTCTACAGTTTATCCATAAATTATATAAATCATAGTCACAAATTATTAAAGAGGAAAAGGACTCTGAAAGTCACTCATCCTACTGGTTCACTTTACATTTGGAGGAAGTGATGTAGTGGTACACAGACAGACAGACATGTCAAAGCTGACCCGGGACTCATTTGTTCCAACTCATTATGTGTTTTTGTGGCTGTGTGGGTGTGTTTGTGGGGGGGGGGTGTTTCTCGTGGTTATTTTATGTGCTTTTTTCCTTTGCTATTTATTTTTGATTTGTTTGTTTCATTTTTGTTTGCCTAGTTGTTGTTTGTTTGGTTGGTTTGGTTTGGATTCTTTTTCTAAGAAGAGAGAGAAAAGGGGCTTAGAGTTTGGTGGATGGGGAGGCAGGGACAATCTGGGAGGAAGAATGGAAGGAGAAAGTGTGATCAGAATCTATTCTATGGAAAAATTTGTTAAAAACTTTAAATAAAAAATACAGTGTATAAAATTATTAAATGATTAAAATAAATGGGAAGATATATAATTTTTATAACTAAAATCCTCAGTTGGTTTCTACTACTCATAGCCAACTGAAGGGATGACAGAAGCCTTTAATTTTAAAAATGTACTCTTCATAAAATTGTATATTGAGAATGTAGAGTAGCCTGATAACATTGCGGCTAGAACCTACGTATTCGAACCCTGATGTGCCCCTAACTGCCTGTGTTACTTGGCAGTATCGGCCGGCTGACCTCTCTGAACTCTAGTTTCTTTATCTGTGTAACAGAAAATGACAGGTTCTCCTAGTAAGCCAGCTACATAGTTACACATAGTTACACAAAGTTACACATAGTTACACAAAGTTACACATAGTTACACATAGCAATGTGTGTTAAGTGCTTAGCAGCACTCAGAATACCTAAGTACACAGTACATGTTAGTAGTTATTATTTTCAGTGTTTTGTTGTCTCTCCAGTACCCATATTTGGATATTGTCATGGTGTGCTGTTGGCTCGCTGCTTCCCCTGTGACAAGCTTACCTGCCCCTATCTCCCCTCTTTTACGCATGTGGTATTCACTACAACTTGCTACAGACAAGGCAAAGACTAACTCAGGGACTCATGGACACCCAACGTGTGCACCAATACCTATAATAAAAGACTGAGAGACAACTCCCCCAAGTCAGCATAATGCTTGGCCATTTCAAAGAAAGGACCTAAGAATGAGAAACTTGATTTAGGTAGTTTTAGGTGGCACACACCCCTGACCCCAGCACTGGCACACACACACACCCCTGACCCCAGCACTGGCACACACCCTTGACACCAGCACTGGCACACACACACCCCTGACACCAGCACTGGTGCACACACACACCCCTGACCCCAGCACTGGTGCACACACACACACACCCCTGACCCCAGCACTGGTGCACACACCCCTGACCCCAGCACTGGCACGCACACATACCCTGACCCCAGCACTGGCACGCACACATACCCTGACCCCAGCACTGGCACACACACACCCCTGACCCCAGCACTGGCGCACACACACACACACCTGACCCCAGCACTGGCACACACACACACACCCCTGACCCCAGCACTGGCGCACACACACACACACCCCTGACCCCAGCACTGGCGCACACACACCCCTGACCCCAGTGCTGGCACACAAGCTCATGCAGAAGGATCGTGACCTCCAGGGACAGCATCATAGTCAGGTAACACTGATGTGGCTCTGAGGGGTGTCTGTCTGACCACCATCTTTATGGTCTTCCTCTAAACCATCACTTCTTACCTATGAGTCTGAACCCCGCACACGAACAACTGGTCTGAGAGCATCAGATATTCTGTTAAACCCGAGACCACCATGCCATGGGCTTCCAGAGATGGCCTCTCTGCGGTTTCTGAGCAGGTGAAGAGGAAACTTTAGCTAGCTTTGCCCTTTGGCGTGTTCTAAACCTGCAGGGACTCATGTCACAAATGAGTCTCACTTTCAGAACATATTATGTTTCAAGATATACCCTGAAACTATTTGTGATTCCAGAAGCTTTCCTGGTTATTTGTCTTTAGTAGCTAAAAAAGACTGGGAAGGATTTGCCATAGCATTTGTGACCCATCATAATGACGACTTGAAAAATCTCCAGCAAGCCAGCAGTTGTGTGGGTGTCCATGCGCGTGCGTCCTGAACTAGGGCTGCACGTTACATGTTACATCACTGTCAGTGTTTCCTACCAGCTTTTCGCAGCACAACACACAGGGAAATGCCTTGCAGTCAATCCCAGCTGCAGAGTGCTGCAGGCAACAGGCCTGAGCCTTATCGTCTCTCAAGGCAGCAATGGAAAACCCACGATAAATTGCAAGATTCTCTGAGCATGTTATGTCACTGTGAGGAGACAGTGATTCACAGTTATATGTTTGCCACAAAACATCTGACAAACCTCAGGGTATCCAAAACATTATCATGTGTAGCATGTTGCCACTTTCTTTTGTAAAATTCCAGTGTTATATAGTGTTTCTTTCCTTTCTCTAAATTTAAAATCCCGTATTTAAACTGATATCTGTCACAAATTCTTTCACAAAATTTTTAATTATGTGAATTCCTTCCAGAAGTGTCAAAGAACTGGCTAGTAACTAATATTTTAAACATAATGAATAATTCATGTTTTGCTAATATCCTTCTATGAAAATTCTTGGAGCTGAATATAGACCAAGTTGTAAGCCAATTTGATTTTAAAATAGAAGTTTAATCTCCTTTTACATAGCTTATCAACACAGAGAGGTTTTTAAAGGTATTTTCTATATGATCACAGCAAAAGTGAGAGAGAGAGAATTAGTCTAGGAATGATTCTACAAACTGGGTGTTGTGGCCCACGCTTTTAATCCCAGAACTCAGGAGGCAGAGTCAGGTGGATCTCTGTGAGTTCAAGGCCAGCCTGGGCTACAGAGTGAGTTTCAGGGCAGCCAGGGCAACACAGAGAAACCCTGTCTCAAAAAAAAATAAAAATAAATAAAATAAGAAGGAGGAGGAGGAAGAAGGAGAGAGGAGGAGGAGGAGGAGGAGGAGGAGGAGGAGGAGGAGGAGGAGGAGGAGGAGGAGGAGAAGAAGAAGAAGAAGAAGAAGAAGAAGAAGAAGAAGAAGAAGAAGAAGAAGAAGAAGAAGAAGAAGAAGAAGAAAAGGAAGGAGGGGGAGGAGGGGGAGGAGGGGGAGGAGGGGAGGAGGATTCTACAGACTAGGTCTTCTCTAGGCATAATTCCTGTGCTGTGGTCAGTTTCTCACACCCTTTGTCCTCCAGTGTGGTCTTTATAGTTTAAAGTGTTGTGTAATTAGACACTGTTCCACCAGAAACTCACAGTTAAACTTACACTTTACTAAGTTTTCCTTCAGTTGGTCTTTTGGAATTTGCAGTCTTTCCTGTAGTGTTAAAAGGTAGGAAGGGCCAGGCGGTGGCGGCGCACGCTTTTAATCCCAGCACTCAGGGGCAGAGCCAGGTGGATCTCTGTGAGTTTGAGGCCAACCTGGGCTACAGAGCGAGATCCAGGACAGGCACCAAAACTACACAGAGAAACCCTGTCTCGAAGAAAAAAAATGTAGGAAGATAGCCTTGCAACAAGACTCCCAAATGGACTCCCAAACCATGGATTGTTTCCTAAAGCCCCACACTATTTCTCAAAAATCTTTAGTCATATTCAAATTCTGCCACTCTAGTTTCTGTAACAAGTTTTTTGTTAATGACTTTGGATAAACTAAATGTATTGGTTGTTCCACTTAGAGCTAGAAAACAAAATAACAAAGATAACCTTGTCTGCTGATTCCAATCATCAGTTTTTCTTATCTACAATGTAAGAGTTTCTGATATTTCCAATAAATTACTGTCATTTAAACCTGGAATTCATTTTACATTCTCTTCATATATTTTAGCAAACTGACCTTTACATCTATTTTGCATCTATTAAATTAAAATACATTTCAGTTGCCTAGAAATATGGTTGGAAATTTCATAGTGCTTTTTTCTGTTAGTCTTACCATGTGACAAGCCTATTCTCTAAATATTTAAATCATTGGATAATATCTATGTATTTATGCTAATTCTGACTTAACATTTTCAAGACTTAATCTGTTAAATTAAATGTAAACTTTTAAAGTATCCGACCATCAGATCGTGTAACTTGGTGCCAGTAAAACAACATGGCTGATCACATCATCTTGAACATTTTAACGCCCTTCACTTCCCATCCTGGCCACTTCCGCCTTTGTATTGAAAACTTCCAAAATATATCTATAGGAGGAAACTTTTATACATGAGATTTATGTTGCTATAAAGGAGAAATCCTTTATAACCACATAAAAGTGTTGTAACCAGGAACTCAGTCTAAGTTTTACATAAAAGGAGACATATTTTATCTTTAATGCCTCATTAAGCTTTCTGGAAATGGCAATATTCTAGAATATTCTAGGTGAATGATTACATATGTCTATATTTCTTGAAAAGTTCAAATATCTTAAGTAGAAAAAAATCTGAATAAATCATTTGTTCTAATAATTGAAGGTATTTTCCCTGTAATTTGTCTTTCTTCTATTTAATTTTGCCTTTATGCAGAGGTACTACTTTGGCATATCAGCTGTCTCCCACCTGTAATTCTTCAAATAATGTAGCCCATACTTCCATTCCTAGGCCAAGATGATAACCCATAATGTCTCAAAAGTCACTTTAGTTATTTTAAGCCCAAAATATGCATATATTTGTGTGTAAGTAGGAAGGAGGTGAGTGTGTAGGTATGTGTACATGTAGTAGTATGTGTATGTGGAGTGCATGTTTATAGAAATATAGATATATAGATAATGGAACTCTCCCTTACGTATGGAGTTCCCTTAAGCCATATATACAGAAAAAAAGAACAGAGATGTGGTCACTAGGTCAGGAAGGGATAGAGAGGTTGGCATAGAGCAGTGGCCATAAACCTAGCTTGATAAGGTGACTGAATCTAGGTATCTGTGTACAGCAGGAAGGCTGTATGTAATAACATTATATTGTCTGCTAAACTGCTAAAAGGGTAGACTCTGTGGAATGATGGAAATTTTCTTGACATTGGCAATAACATTGCTTGTGTTTGGTGTATTCAACATGCATACATGGACGTCATCTTTAAAAATAGATATGCCAATAGATCACAGTATGGACTTGTGATCACTAAGTTAGATCAATGAGGTTTTGAGCGCATCACTGATGAAAGGGGAAAACTGGGGAAAGCAACCAAAGGTGCATACTCTGTGACACATCCTACTGAGGTGTGCTCGTGTGCTCAACAGAGAGCTAATCACACATCCACACTGTGCCAGAGCTATGATATCCCCCAACAAGTAGGAATGCAGTTTCACTCACTGAGGGATCGAGGAAATGCAAAGAAAATTAGCCAGGCCATGTCACCTATACAAACTTACAGTGAGTTTTCTTTTTCAGGGTGCACCTAAACCAATAGCCATAGAACCCTGTGCTGGGAACAGAGCTGCGGTCCTGACTGTGTTTCTGTGTCTTCCGAGAGGATCATCAGGCGCTCCACCCCCTGGGCAGTCAGGTATGATACATGAGCCAACAGTGGTTAAACACACTGAGAGGAAGAAACAGCACTGAAGTCACTGCTGTCAGGACCCTTAGCCGGTTCTAACTCAGAACATGGTAATAAAATCTTATTAGCATGTAAACTGTCACACAAATATGTGCATTCTATGCTTAGACATTATCCAGTGTTTCCCACATAAACACCTGTTGATGTATGTGTGTTTGTGTAGTGTGTTGTAATTTGATTGTTGTGAGAACACTCACTCACTAGCAAGGAAATAAGTCCTTGATGTTTTTGGCCAGCTTCCTTTTTCCTACTACGTGTGGCTTATAGGAAGCCACATTGTAGCTATGAAGAAAACTTTGCATCATTGATGTGGAGCCAGCCCAGGGGAGTGTGTGTTTATGGGCTCAGCAGCTATCTTTTCTCCCTCAACCCCAGACAAGCTGACTGATGGGCTAGGCGCTCTCTTTCTCTCAGATGAGCGCAGTGGGTCCTGTTCTGAGTCACCTTTCCCTACCTGAAAAGCATGTTTTGGTTTTGGAGCTGGTTGTAAGTATGGTCTTGGAGTTTCCTCATACCTAGGATGCCATCCATACTGTAAACACACTCAATGTGACTGTAATTGGCAGTCTGATCACATGTGATATTCATTTCTCTGTTTACATGTTATAGTCCATCTATCAAAAAAAATTTTTTTATTCTGATTCTTTTCTGGTCAACTCTTAATGAAATGAATGTTTTTAAGAGCAAGAGAGATTCCAGATCTTTTTCTTCAGTTCTTTATACAACCAGGGGTCCTGGCAGCTTCTGTAACTGTAATGGATGATAAACTTGCCTCTCTACTTATTTTATCTTTGCTTACTCCCCAACTTAACTTTGACCTTGCTGTGGTTTGTATTTATCCCCTCCCAAAATGGAAAACATACCACTTTACATCTTTTAAGCTCTAAGTATCTTGTGCTACAAAACTACCCCATGTGAACAGTTCCCAACAGCCTTTTATTCCTCGTTTACAACACTCTTGAGGTCGTCTTAGTGCAAGAATTTCTACCCAAATTTAACAGTAAATGTTTATTCGAAAAAGAGATCCTGTCCACACCTTCGTAAACACCAGGTGGGTGTCTGTGCTTTCAGTACTACCCCGTGGACAGCCGCAGAGGGAGAAGCTTTAGCACTGGTCAGATGGGACGGATATTTATAGTTCTGTGCCCAGCTAATGGAAGCATGGCTCTAAAGCTGGGAAGATTTCCAAAACAAATACTTCACTAATGAAAACAAGCCAAGGTGATATAGACCGAGGTTCCTCTTGATCCCTGACAAGCTGCCTTACTGACTGGGAGAAGTAAAGGCAGCTGCCAATGTTCGCTGTCCCTTTAACCTCTGAGATCCTCTTTGACTGGTTTTTAAAAGCCTTATATTTGTGTGGACCATCACTGTAGCCATTTGCTTACAGGGGAGGCATTATGATTCCTCGTGATAATGCTACTTTAGCTGTGGTGTTTACACAATGCTCTCCTATTTTTCACATTTGATCTTTATGACAAGGCTGTGAAATAGGTAATACAGAACTCTAAGTGAGAAGAGTCAGGTGTAGAAAGCACTGTGATTCTATGGTCAAGGAATAATTGGAATGGGGAGACAAGGGTAGAGAGCAAAGGAAAAAATACTACTGCTAGCATTCTATCTGGAGCAGAGAACCTATTCTCTATAATTAACAGCCCACATCATCATAAATTGAAGCATTGGGATTGATGATGATGATGTCTACAGGGCTGCTCTAGGTAGACAGATGAAACACTGAGATAGCTCTCATACTTTCTCCAGAGCCTGGAAAGTGAAGGATGTGGTGTATGTCTCTGTGCATTATTCAAGACAATCTTGTTGCTTGTTTGTTTTTAAAAACCTAATAAATTTGTCCAGATATTCTTGGAGGAATAAGAATATTCTTTGGTTCTATCCTTCAAGATACAGTGTTATCTATTGACAGCATCTGCTTTGAAATAAATGATATGCTAATGGGTAGATAGGATGATGGTTGATTGACAGGTATGAAGCAAGCAATGTAAAAATGTCAATGGGAGACTCAAAAGTGATGGGAATACCAGCATCTATTATGTTCATTATAAGTTTCAATTTTGCTATATCACTGATTTTTTTTATAGTAAAACCTTTGGATATAATAGAATAGCAATCTTGTGACTATGCTGGAAAGCAGAGTCTGTGGGTGCCTTCGGGACAGTCACCTTTCCTGGACCTGTTTTTGCCCATTCAGCACACTGATGTTAAGGGTCACCTTCCTCTCAAATCCACTCAGACTGTCACAGACTATCTCCATGAAATTGGTCACACATAGAGAACACTTACCAGGCTTCTGAGTCTTCTTTGATCCTGTCAGGGTGACAGTTAAGTTCACAACCATACTCTTTCTCAAAATTTGCATTTAGCACCTGGCAGTGAGTGTCTAGAAACATACTCTAGTGGCCATCTCCTGCAGGGGCAGCTAGCGCTCTTATGGGATTCAAAAGTGCTTTACCTCTTTCTACTATTTCTGTAATATTTAATGAGTAGGGGTGTCCTTTTTGGTGTATGTCTTGAAAATGTGAACTGCCTTTGGCCTTCATCTAATCTGAGATCAAAAGAAAAACTGCATGCTCTCTGGATTACTCAGGTGCTAATCTTTTTCTTGGCATTATCTGTTCACTTTTTAAAAAACATACAAAGTAATGGGTTTCACTGGGACATTGCTATACAAATATGAGGTCATTAAACTTTGTTCTTGTTTGCCCTTCTCGTGGTCTTCTTTCAACCCTCCACTCTCAGCCCCTTCTCCTGCTTTCTCCACGTAGATTCCGTTCTCCTTTCTTGACTCCACCTCTTCAGACTTCTCCTAATCTGCTAATCTTTGTAGAGTATGTGTGTGTGTGTGTGTGTGTGTGTGTCTGTATATGTATGTTTGTGTGTCTGTGTGTATGTCTGTTGTATGAGCATGTGTATAAATGTGTGTGTCTGTATATGTCTATGTGTGTGTGTGTGTGTGTGTGTGTGTGTTGTTTTTCTATATATATTTCAGTGCTCATGAGTAATTCTCCCCTAAGGTGGCTTATAAGTAAAGCACAAGATATTAAATGGTTTTTTGTCTGTTTGTGTTTGATGTCTGTAGAGTTGGACTAATCAGGTACCTTGCTCACCCAGCAAACATGCTGCTTCATGTTTGAGCAGCCTTGCACTACACCAGACTCTGAGGTTACCGTGAGATCTACACTGTTGGCATGTGTTCACCATGCAGCCACTTTCTCTTCTCACCTCACAGTTGCTGCAGAACCTGCATCCCATGAAAACATGACACATAACATAGCCAAGCTTGTCTCCAGTCACTCAGACAGTATTGTCCCCAAGCATTTGAGAGTCACATTAGGATGAAATGTGGACAAAGGAAGTAGACCTCTGGAGAAGCACACATTAGAAAAGATAATGACTACTGACTCTGATGGAGGATTATGGATTCCAGTTTATGAATTCTTCCTAATGAGAGGCAGATTGATGTGCCTCACTGGATTAAAAGTCCCAGGGCCCCAAATGTCTGCTGCTAGAATAAAACCGTGTGCTTCAACTAAAACAAAATTTTACTATGACCCAGTCTCCTGCATGATTCATTTTTGAAGATTTTGTTATTGGGGGGGGGGGGGGTGTGCGTGCGCGCGCGCGTGCGCGCACACTCACATGTGTGGTCAGACACACACACAGTGCAGCATATGCGTGAGGTAAAAGGCAGCTTTCTGAGGTCTCTTCTTTCCTTCTACTTTGTGTGATTCCTGGGGTGGAGTACACCTTACACAGCTGGTGCCCCTGCTGACTGGGCTGTCTCCTCAGCATTCGTGGGGTGTCTGACATTAACAAGGAAAACACTGCTGGGAAGTCTAAGACTGTGGCTTCTCAGTTTAGGTTTAGACAGTTGGGCAAGATGACCAGACTTTTTCAGAACAATCTACAAGTATTGCATTAAGTTTAAAATGATATTCTAGCTACAGCGTCATTGAGTCATTTCCTGTTTCAAGCAATGATAAAAAGCCCTTTGAAGTTAAACATGAGAGAGAGAAATAACAATTCTGGGCCAGCTGTTGTATTAAGATACATAAACATGCATGTGTATATGCACACACACACACACACACACACACACACACACAAAGTATGTACACGTACATACACACCATGCACACACATATACACAAACATACCTACTGCTTCCAGACCCTTTGGGAAGCTGCTGTTGATTCCCCCTTTTATCTGAATCTCTGCAGAGAGTGAATGACTTGGCCAGACTCCATTCAGCTAATCAGTGAGTGAGCTGGAATTCAAACCCAGGGCCTTTGGACCCTCAGCCTATAACCACTGTGACCTCAATACAAACATGAGGTGCTTCTATATATAGCCCTCAGTCTGAAAAACAAGCAAACAGACAAACTTAAATCTAGTCAAGAAATACATGGAGGGTCTGTGTTAATCAGTGGGCTTTAGAAAGCAAGCCAGATTCATTGGTCTTTCTTAGTGATTTCACTGTAGAAATTTGATAAAATGCAAATATGTGCTTGTCATGCCATACCTGCTAGGAAACCCTGGTCTGTGTGTCATGACAACAGGAGTGTACGATGACATGAGAGGAACTTGGCGTGTCAGTTATGGCAACAACAGAGTTACCAGTCCTAAGGTGGGGACCAGGATCGCCACTAGCTAGCTGTGGTGGTATTGTGTTCCCCAATATATTGTGCACCTTAATAAACTAATCTGGGGTCAGAGAACAGAACAGCTGCTAGATAGACATAGAGGCCAGAAAATGGTGGCACACACAACTTTAATCCTAACATTCCCAAGGCAGAGATCCATGGGGATCTCTGTGAGCTCAAAGCCACACTGGAAACAGCCAGGCATGGTGACACATGCCTTTAATCCCAGGAAGTGATGGCAGGAAGCAGAAAGGTATATAAGGTGAGAGGACCAGGACTAGGCTGGTTAAGCTTTTAGGCTTTGAGCAGCAGTTCAGCTGAGATCCATTCGGATGAGGACATAGAGGCATCTTGTGTGAGGAAACAGGATCAGCTGAGGAACTGGTGAGGTGAGGTAGTTGTGGCTTGTTCTGCTTCTCTGATCTTTCAGCGTTCACCTGGCTCTAGGTTTGTTTTTATTAGTAAGACCTTCTAGGATTCGTGTTACAACTAGCTGTGCCATTTTCTTGTGACTGGGCTGTAGTCTGAAGATTCACTCACTCTAAACTGACTGTACAGCTCTTCTACAAACTGGTCATTTAACGGGTGCTTCCGGTTTCCTGGGACCAGCGAGGAATGTTTATTTTCCCATGTACCCCTTGCCAGGGACAAAAATTAGCTTCTGTCTGAATCAGTGTTTCTGTTACTGTGATAAACACTGTGACCCAAAGCAACCTGGAGAGGACAGGGACTGTCTCATCTTACAACTCTCGGGTCATACTACATCACTGAGGGAAGTCAGACCCTGGGGCAGAGACCATGGCTGCTTACTGGCTTGTTCCCTCTGCCTGCTTTCATGTACCATGCAGGGCGAGGGGTCCAGGGGTGGCACCACCCACAGTGGGCTTGGTACTCCCACGTCAGTCATTATTCAAGAAAATACCCCACAGACTTGCTTACAGGCAATCTGATGGAGGCATGATTCTAGCTTGTAGCAAGTTGACAAAAACAACCACAACCTAGCTAGCAGTGTCCTGTGTGTGTGTGTGTGTGTGTGTGTGTGTGTGTGTGTGTGTGTGTGTAAAACCTGCTGAGTCCATTTAGTGTTGCTCTTATGTATATGTTTTAAGGGCTGACCACTTAGTATTGGACCAGTGGGGGGGTTCATCCCTGAGGAAGACTGATTCTTTTTCTCAGCAGTCATTAGCTGCCTTATGAGATTTTCTTCCTCCTCGGTGGCATGTCAGCTGGTGCTGTCATTGTCCAGGTCTGTCATTGTGTGGGCAACCACAATGCTGAGATTTCATAGGTGCAGCTTTACTGTCATGGAGAGAACAGACATCCTAGCGCTCTGCACTTTGGGTCATTCTACTCTCTCTCCCACAATGTTCCATTGGCCTAAGGTATCGGGATTGTAGATGTCTCCATTGGAGCCTGGCACTCATGACCAGTTCTATAAATTTTTACCTCTTAGGGATTTCTGTGATGTCCTCGTCTGCTGCAAAAGAAAGATGCCTTTTCGATAAGAGGTCAGATCTACTCTTATCTGTGGGAGTAAGGACAAATGCTTAGAATACAGTTAGACATTATAGTGTTTAGGAAAGTGGTAATAGTAAGTTCTCCTCTGCTTAGTTAGGGTTACAGGGCCAGAGGTGAATCCCCTCCTGCTGAGTGGGCTGTAAGTCCAGTTCAACTGCTGTTGTTTACTCCCAAGATGTAAGTGCCACTATTGCGCCTTTGGGGCTGTCTCATCATGCTGATCATTGTGAACAGACATCACCAATGAGGAGGACTGTTGCTTTTCTGCCTTGGCAGCTTGCATGGTGTCTTATGGTACTCTGAGACCTAGTCCTCAGGGAGAGGCTTCTGGGTCAGACCCAGCTCAGTTGCATCCAAAGTGCATGGTGTCTTCAGCAATAGAGACTTACTTTCAACTTCTGGAAGGGAACCAAGGGCAATGGCAATAGCCTGTGTTGTTTTGGGGGCCTCTTGGACTCTTCAGACAAACATCTTGAAAGGCTTCTCATGCCTGGTCCTTTGGCATTTTTAAAATACAGTCTGTGGCTCTTCTTAAAGTACTGCCATCTCAAGTGGCATGATTTCACTCAAATATATGCATGTATAACATTTAATTTTGTGAGAACATGTAATAATATGATTTCGTTGACTTTCTAAGACATCCTCAGTGTTATTTGTCCCCCCCACCTTCCTACCCTCACAGTTAAAGGTCATCCTTTCCCAGTCTCCTCCCTCAGATCACCTGTGTCCTGCCCCTTTCTAGAGCCCTGCCCCCACCCCATGGTCGCTTTTTACTGGTCTCCATGGTTACTCCACATCTAAAGTTTTGAATCTAGGAACCACAAAGATAGAACATGAGGCATGTATCTTTCTGGGTCTGGGTTACCACACTCAGTATAATATTTCCTACTTCCATCCATTTATCTGTAAGTTTCATGATTTCATTTTTCTTTACTGAATAGTATTCCATACTGTATTTGTACCACATGTTCATTATCCATTAATCAGTTGAAGAACAGTTGGATTGTTTCCATTTCCCAGCCATTGTGGATAGGGCAGCCATGAACATGGCCGATCAAGTACCTGTGGAGTAGGGTATGATTTAGAGACAGGTTCTAGAAATGCCGGATCTTGGTGACACACCCTGTCCTCTCAAACCAGTTCTCAAACTAGTTTCCATTTTCCAGAAGTCGATGGAATTTTCATCTAGCAGACTCTTCCTTCGTAGTTCTGTCACTCTATCTTCACACTTGTGGAAACACTTCTGTTGGTCAATCAGCACACTCTAGTAGAGGGGGTAGATGTAAGAAATACAACTATTAAATACAATTCTTTATAAACATCCAACAGGTAGGCTGGGCGGTGGTGGTGCACACCTTTAATCCCAGCACTCGGGAGGCAGAGCCAGATGGATCTCTGTGAGTTCGAGGCCAGCCTGGTCTGTAGACTGAGATCCAGAACAGGCTCCAAAGCTACACAGAGAAACCCTGTCTCAGGGGGGAAAAAAAAAAAAAAAGCCAACAGGTTAGTTACTTTTATCCTCAAATTCAATGTTGCTCATAGCCAATATATGAAACTTAACAAAGAAAGAAAAAGTGTGGTTTAATAAATGACAGAATTAGGCGGAGAACTCAGAAAGGTACTTAAGAACAAATGTCTAAAATTATTGTTGTTAATAAATATGACACTGTCTCTGAGAACACTTGATATTCAAATGCCCCAAAACCCACAGTAGGAAATAGTTTATCCTCTATGCAGAGCGCTGGCTGTTGTGAATCTACTTGCTTTTTATATTCACTCGAGTATTTAAAGCATCTGCTGTGTGTTTGGAAAGGCTGCAGGCTTTGCAGATATAAACATAGCACAAATAATCATGCAAATAAACCCATAATTTTAAAAAATATGTTAAGTGCAGTGAACAAAGGGTATGGAGGTGAAATTACAGCGCTCTCTGATTGCTAAGCCTAGTGTTGTTCTGTAGTAGTAACGGAGTAACGTGTGTGGTAATGAGTGATGCCCTTTCCTTAGTTCTCACATGGCACCACAGCTCTTGAGTGTCAGACTGCTGAATATTCTTCTCAGCTTCTGGACCATTTTCATCCCCTGCTGTTCTGTACTTTGACCCATCTCAGGTACCTACTTAGAATGCATGGACAGGCCATGCTCCAAAGCTCCTCTGCCCTGCATATCAGACTCCAGTCCCTTACAGACAAGAAGGCTTTCTGTTCCCTTGGGCCCAACCTTAGCAAGCCTCTGGGGTCCTCGCTATCTAGTTAGGAAAGCTGCTGCTGTGTACTTGTTTCCCAGTCCTGCAGCCATCTCCTCATACCTGCTGAACATCAGTCTCTCCCTGGCTGTCCTGATGCTTAGATGTAAAGTCAAAGTCACCTTCCCCTTCTCCTCCTGTCTGCCCATTCCTCTGACCACCTCTGTTCTCCTTGCCCCCACCCTGCTTCCTCCATCTTTTCCCCGCTTCTCCCCCTCCCCCCTCTCTCTATTCTCTTTTGGGTACCGTAGTCCCAGAATCTGGCCCCACAGCAGACAGAGCAGACCTTGCTTTCCAGTCTTGATTCCACCATGCTGTTTTCACACCCTGGATTTTTGCTAAGGGAAAGCACTACTGTAACCATCACTCCCCATAGACCTCCAGAGATGCACTTCAGGGTGGGTACAGCAGCAGGAGTAACACAGTGCCTCACTCTGTCCTGACCTGGTCACAAACTGGCCATCCCTCGGCCTCCATCTTCCATATGCTGCAGTCACCTGCATGTGCCACAGCACCTGGCCCTGTGCCCGTGTAGTCCCTGCAGTTCTGAGTATGTGCATATGTTTATCATACTCACCACTGTCCCTTGTACCTGAAAACCCTTTCCCTCCTCACCTTCTGATGTCACCTCCATTCCCAGAAGCGTTTGCAGTTCCATCCTGTAAGAGCTCAGTCAGCCCCAGCTCCTCTTCCCTTTACGGCTTTCTGACCTGTCAGTCACTGTGGGCTTCCCTGTACCTGATGCCGAGGTGAAAGCTGCCAACGGGAACCTGGCCTTAGTATTTGCTTGATAAACATTTGATTGATGAGTAAAATTGATTAGTCATAAAATAATGTAGAACTTCTCACCAAAAGATATATGCTATACAAATGTAAGCCCATAATCTTAGTAGATTAGGTTTTATGCTTTATTGATTCATGAAGCATTGAAGCTGCATATCTTGAGGACTAAAAATTAAGCTGAGAACTATACTTTTGATGGAATATATCTGTGAAAAATTAATTGTTTAGATTTAAGATTCAGTAGAATCAGAATATTAGTGAAGGATGACACAAAACACTAAGGTTCTGTATTTCCAACACACCCTGCATGAAGCCTGTCGTAAAATGTTCTATTTCATTATTTAATTTTATTTCTTCCTTTGATGATATTTTTTAAAACTATAAGATTTAAATTTGATATAACACAACTAGGTTTCATACTTGATGAATAAAAAATGCATTGGAATTTTATGGAGTGAAAGTCCACATACTAGTTATTCTCAAAGGAGAGAGCCTTGCAAATGATCAAAGCATTGGGTCTCACTGTTGTAATTATCATTCACAGATTGTCCAGAATCTATTCTGTGCTCCAGATACCTTTACATTATTATAACCCTATAAGTTGTAGAGTACCAAGTTTCTATAACCTGTGAGGACAATGAACTCATGGAGGTTTGGACACTTGCCTACAGCCATACAGTAAATAACTGTAGAGCCGGAATTTAAAATCAGAAAAACTTCACATACAGTGGTGTTTTTCTGAATCTTAGTTGGGGTTAGCTGGGGCTTTGCATAAACAGAGGCATTAGCTCCCTGCTGCTGAGTACAGAGCAAGCTTCTTCCCTATGACCAATGTCACTCTACAGTGGTGCAGCCATGTCTCTCTCATCTGAGATCTTAAATTTTCTTTGTGCCATGGTTAATGGAGAGAAATTGATTCATGAGTTAAAGAAACGAAGAAAAATACCAATAAGAAACCCAATGACTAGTGTGCATGACTAATGAGGCACACTTCAGTCTTGTGCTAACCCTAAAATTTGACTCAGATGTCCTCAGGCTAAGCAGTTAGAAACACTTCTCCTGAAGGTGCAGGATGCCTCACACTGACGTGAGACCTGTCGCCCCCACACTTCCCTTCTCTGCCCTTTCTCTCTCCCACCACCCTGTTTTGATAGTTCTATTATCGACTGGTAAATGATTATTTTAGTCAAGGAGGAAATGGGAGGTGGTAAAGCCCAATAATGATTACAAAGTCAGGGCAGGGGATGGAGATTCCTTCACAGTAAGAGCTGTAAGAGAAAACAGTAAGATGCAAGTTGTGTGACTATAAATTAATATCAAAAGTAAATCTCCTTCCCTTTGGCCTTCTTATGAAAAATGACACTGTACTCTCTATAAAACTGCCGCTCCTGGATTTGAAAGACTCTAAACGAAGCCTGCTGATAGTCAGTGAGGCTTCCCTAATAGACAAACTGGCTTGAACAGCAAACACACATCTCTCAAGGTCATGGAGACTGGGAAATATCTGACATACTTACAGGCCTTAATCTTGTGGAGACAGAATGGGGTCTGTTGTCTTCAAATAAGGCCACTGGTCCCACCAGTGAGGCTCTGCCTTCATAGCCAGTCTAACCTATACTCTTTTGCCATGGGATGTCCTTCTGTACGCTGTGAGTATGTGTTGCTATCAGTGGTTGATAAATAAAGATGATTTAGCCTATGGCAAGGCAGGATATATATATCCAAGTGGGAAATCCAAGCAAAGATACAGGAAAGAAGGGTCTGGGAGACTCCATCCACCTGCTCAAGGAGCAACATGGCAGCAGACAAGTAATGCCACAGCCATGTGGCAATACTCAGATTATTAGAAATGGGTTAATTTAAATGTAAGAGCTAGCTAATAATAGCCTGAGCCCTAGGCCAAACATTTGTAACTAATATTAAGCTTCTGGATGATTATTTGGAAATGGCTTCAGGACGGGGCAAGACAGAGGAAAGCTAGTGATTAGGGCTTCTGGCATCTGCATTAAACAGGATGGATGGGTAATCCTGATGGCAGAGAACTGTCATTTTGAGACTGAGAAATGACCTTAGAGGTTGCCTATTTCCAACTCACAGTTTGCAAGAAAGAAGCCTATGGAGCCATGAATAGGAGGAGACATGTTTGTAGCTGAGCTGGAGTCACAGCAAAGGTCTCTGAATCCCTCATGCAGAGGATTGGCTCTTAGTGTTTGTTTTACCGTGGTGAAGGTCTATCTAACCAGAAAAAATAATAATTTCCCTCTTAGCAAGCAGTACTGTACCACACCTACCACATAAAATGGCAGCCAAGGGCAACCCATAGAACAAAACGAGAAGTTAAGTGGTTTGAGAAAATACATCTTCTTACCATCAAGGTGATGAAATGTGGATCAAAGCCTTGGACATCACTCCCCCCCCCATAAACATTTTTCTAGGGCCTACCTCATTAGGGCAGTTGTTCCCCAGAAAACCCAGGGGCGATATATTCAAATTTTGATAAAAGTTCCTGATCATCTTTGAGTATGGTTAATTTGTGAGTGATTTTTATTTGCCTCTTTTTAATAATAAAATTTAAGATGAAAAAATCTAATCCAGTCTCAGATTGGAGTACTGTTCAGTGGTGTGATAGTGTCTTCCAGAGGTGTTGTTAGTGAGAATATGTGCTCATGCTTAATGCCAGTCCTGAGGGAGGCTCAAACAGCAGCAGTAGAAATGTAATTCCACAAAAGGTAAGTGTTGACTGTAATTTCATTAACTCCTTAAAGCCACAATGGTCTTTCTCAAAGGGCTTTTAAGGAAAAAGTTAATGACCCTCTAAGAAGTGAGTAATGTATCTCCATCTATCTGCCTTATAATTTGCAAATGAACATAGGCCATGCAAATTGAGCAGACTTTCTTAATTGATGGGCAGCATGTCCTGGGCTGTCATGCACCAAAAGCACCAGTAAAACATAAGAGAGGATGTTCATTCTTCCTTAAAGACCTAAATTGGTCCAGAAGACTCCAGGGAGGGGGTCTGAAGAGTCCTCCATAGTCCCTGGAATCCTCGTTTAGAAACCTTGGGGAATAAATGGATTCATGTCCCCTGAACCTGCTGTCTGGTATAATTTGACTTGAACCTTGACGCCCCTAAAAGTCTAGATGCAGTGACCATACATTCAGTTCCATTTATCCAGCAAGCCAGGCAAGGACCATCAGATCAATAACATGACTATGCCATCTGCCTTCCCCTTGCTCACCATCATAATGAAAAATGACTCCTTAAGTGTTCAGAGAGGCAATTAGCTCTGAAGGCTGAGCTGTAATGGGGAGAGACCAAGTTACATTTGCATTCAAAACTTTACTGGTAAAATGGAAACTGTTGTCCATATTAATAGATACATAAAATATATAAATGGGGTAATTTGGTATTACTCTATTTATGCATAATATTATCTAACTGCAGGAGCACAGAGCTAAGAAGGGCAAGGAGATGACATCTGGCTCCTCCAGCCGCCTGCACTCACAGCTGGTGACCCTGTCCAGAGTCATCTTGGACAGACAAACTGTCTGTAAAGATGTTCCCCAAAGGCGTGCTTCCAACGTCCGAGACAAAGTCATTCTGTTACTGAACAGTCTTACTGCAATTTGATCACATTTTCTTTTGTTCTCTGTCTTCTTGTCCTTGTCGCTCCAGAAATAGAGAGCAGCTGATTGGCTCTCTAGCTAACCCACCACGTGTCACAGAGCAGCTGATTGGCTCTCTAGCTAACCCACTACATGTCACAGAGCAGCTGATTGGCTCCCTACCTAACCCACCATGTATCACAGAGCAGCTTCCGAACCACCTCCAGCCTCAGTGCTGGAGTTAAGTCAGTAATCTTTGCCTTGAGCCTGTTGTCTTCCTACTGACGTGTACACGTCCCTGACCCTCAGAACTCTTCAAGCGTCCGGAGACTCATGGACTAAGTGGAGATGTGGTTCTCTTCCTTTGGTTGATGGGTGAGGACACTGACAATCCCCTGTGGAGATTTCCTCCAAGACAAAGGTCCTCTCGACTTTGCTCATGCTGCGTTTTCTGGGTTCCTAACCCCTCTTTTGAGCCAGCTGCCCTGCTGATGATGGCTGCCTCCCCCGCACCCCCAGGCCAGGCTCCTCTTTTCTGCCCCTGACCTTTGACCTGTTCTACATTGTGTCTGTGCTGCTTTTCTCCTGCACCAGAAGAGGGAGCAGTCTGTTTCAGTGAGTTTCTCTGCTTCGGGTCATTTTAAAAGTTCACGCTGTCCTTAATGCCATTCATTCTCTGCTCTAAGTCTTGATGTGTGCCTTCCAGTGCTGGATTCCAAAGAGACTTAAAGTCACACCGCGAACGCACAAGCGCGCGAACGCACAAGCGCGCGCGCGCGCGCACACACACACACACACACACACACACACACACGTGCACGCGCAGTTATGAATGTACCAGATTGCCCCTTTGCATATGCCTGTCCCTGTATACCTCTCTCTTTTTCGTCACCAAGAGAATGTCTCATTTAGGGGTCACCTGGGAACCTTCTCTACATCTCAGCCATCCACACTCCACAGCTTGGTTTCGTTTTTCATTTTACTTCTATAAAGTTTTCATTACACTGTACTCATCCCACCCAGGCAAGCCAAGGGCCGCAATTTCCACTTACCATTCTATCCTTGGTGGTAAATGGTACCTAAAGCATAATAGAAGGTCAATATATTAATTATCTTTCGCCTTTCTCTTGCTCACCTGTGCCTGTTGGCAATAACCTCCCAGAGTTAAGTTCCTAATCTGGTTGTGAATTTATACTTTCTAATGCACCTTGTTGAGTACTGGGCATTTGTACTTTACTACAAGTTATTCTAGGTGCTTCTCAAGTTTAAAAACTGAAGAAGAGAAAAAACAAAAACAAACAACAAAAACCCCTCCTTAGTCTGGCTCAGAGTCTGGTGTTTGAACTAGAACTAGAGGTTGGTTGAGGTCAACTGATTCCTCTGCACTAGCGAGGGCTGTCTCAGCCAGTTTGTCATACAAGTCTCGTAGCCGTTTACAGTGGGCGATTTTCTCGTATGTTTAAAGCATTTCTTGGGTCTCTCTTCATGTAGAAATACACCCTGTGATGCTTTGGTCGTCCGGAAGATCCTTGATTTTTGGTTCTAATAATTTTTTCTAGAAATGAATGTCCCACAGATCCTTCTCCCGTCTTAGGGCTACACACAGGATCAGAGGCCTCCACTCTCTTTTGGTGGCCTAGCATGTCTCAAGACTCTTCCTGCCACTTCACTATCCATTCACAGCTTCTGATTTTGAGTGGCTGCCTACACTCTGGGTCCTCCATCGAGTGTCTGAAGGTGCAAACACCTTTGAATGTCTACTTTAAACATGGTTTGCTCTTGCCTTTTCTCTTGTCTCTAGAACCACATCAGTCTTCCCAAACCTCCCTCACACTTAGTCTGTGCTGTGCCTTTACTCCCCTGGAGGTCACTTTGTGCCAGTCTCCTGGCTTTGATTGGGCAGCACGCAGAGTGCACAGTCATCCTCTCCTGCTGGGCCTCCTAGGTAACTCAGTCTTGGGAGAGAACGCCCAGGCTCCATTCTTGCCTGTCACCCGAGCTTCTCCCCAACTTCCTTTTTCTATCCCCATTGAAAGAATCTTAGAAACCCCAAACAGCTCTGCAGTACTGCTTCTCACCTATCATGTTGGTGAAAATTAAAAATGACAATATATTGCAGGTGAGAACAGACAGCTGTAACCACACTGAAGGGAATTTGGCAATGCCTAACAAAACTACACATGCAATCCAGTTTCTAGGAATTTACCCTAAAACATACTTCCAATAATATAAAATGTAAATATACTGGTTATTTGCTTCAGCAGTTTTCAGAAACACAAACTATCAAATACAACCCAAATAACAATGTGTAGGAAAGTAGTGAAACACATGTGCCTGCAGAGAGACTGGAGAGTTCTCTAGAAGAATAGGGAGGGATTTAGAGGCACTATTTCTGACAATGTAAGTTACTTAAAAGTATCTCAAGTGTGCTAATGGAGGAAATAAAGAATATAGAGTGAAGTGGTGACTCAGTTGCAAAGCTGAGAGGCAGGGGAGTCACTGAGTTCGAAGCCATCCCTGGCTACATAGTGAGTTCCAGGACAACCTGCGTTACAGAGTCAAACACTGTTTCAAAAAGAGAAAGAGAATATAAGACAATACAAAAGAGAAGAATAAGCCGGGCAGTAGTGGTGCACACCTTTATTCCCAGACTTGGGAGGCAGAGCCAGGCAGATCTCTGTGAGTTCGAGGCCAGCCTGGTCTACAGAGTGAGTTCCAGGACAGGCTCCACAGCTATACCCAGCTTAGTCACCAAAGTCCTTGCTGCACAGGCTTGAAGATCTGGCTAGCACCCACATACAAAACCAGGCACAGGGCATGCATCTGTACTCACAGCACTGGGAAAACAGATGGAGAAAGATCCCAGGATTCTCCAGCTTCCCAGCCTAGCCAAACTGATGAACTCAAAGTTTAGTGAAAGATCTAGTCTCAAAAAAAAAAAATAAAAATAAAAAAATAAAGTAGAGACCAGTTTACAAAGACACCAAACACTGACCTCTGGCTTCCATACACAAATGCAGGCCCACACACATGCACATGTGTAGATACAAACTTCACACACACAAAAATAAATACAATAAAATAAACCAGAAACTAACAAGCCTGTCTACCTTCAAGAAAAGAGTGGAAAGGGGCTGTATAAATGCACCAGTCTAAGGTGGGGAGATAGAGCTGTAAACTATGGGGAGATGAGGTAGAAAAAGTTATGGAGATGAGGGAGTGAAAGTTGAGGTAGGAGAGAGGAACCCTTTGTGAATATGCTTTTGATTATATATAACTTTGACTCTCGAAACATAACTAATAAATACATAAATAATATCAGGATAAAGGAGAACTGAAAATAGATTTGAACTATACAACTTGAAACAAAGTTATTACACATAAGCAGTTCTGCAACCTAAGTAACTTCAGAAAAATTATGATGTTGACTATAAGACCATAGGTAACAGATGATCCACATGCACAGATATACCAGAGTGTGTGCAGTCAGAGGCGTGGGTTAGCAATTCTGACACTAGTTTCTGTCTGTGCCATCATGGATCATGAGAGCTGAGTTCTCACACTAAAGAATAAAAGATATGTATGAGGAAAATGAGAGGATTAGAATGATACCTGTGTGTTGGATTAGAATCACAGGATCGTTATGAACTCATGCATAGTCGAGTTTATAAATTTATACACATGCACACACGTGTTGATGTATATCTCTTACCTCTTGCCAAGGACAGGGCCTAGATAATGTGGTACCTTGGTAGTGATGAATTTATTTAATGCTCATGTCTTGGTTTCTTAAAACTATTCTCTAATAAAAGGAACAATGGATTTGGAATTAAGTAATTGATTCCAAGACTTAAAAGAGGGAAATGCAAGGTGTACTAAAATCACATTATAATTCCCCGGATGAGTAAGCGCTGAATATGAATAGACCTAATGAAAAGACATACGGTGTAAACCGAAAGAGAAACTAATGATAAAAAGATGGTACAGCTTCAGACAAATAGGTGTGCTTCCATTAAAACTCAAAGAGTAAATTAAACATCCAGTCCATTCTAACAGGTGTGGAGCTGGGTAAGTTAGTACATGAGAGAGAATGGGAACTGATTCCTTCTTCGAGTTCTAGTGTAGGAATGCACAAGTAAGAAAGCAAGCAGGGAAGACACCACGGGACACAACCACAGTCATTGTTGAGGGCGGGAACCACGGCTGGAAGAGCTACAGCACAGAGAAAGTTAGTAGCACATCTGTGTCGTCTCGAAGCATTCTTCCATAAGACACATGCTGACAGCAAAAGGGAAAGTTGCCAGTTCCTGGTAGAGAAACTTAGCAAACACAGCCTTACCCAAAGGATCAAAGTTAATTTGAACGACTGTAAAGCAGGCACTGTGTACTGTCTCCCATGTTGCAGTAGGAAGAGCACAATAGTACCTCTGTTGTGTTCCTGTTAAATGTATAACCCAGTGTAACCAAAAATCAAAACAAATACAAAATGATGAACAGCTATGAAACATGCCTTAGTCACAACACATCAGAGGACGGTGGTGTATGTCAGCAGAGCATCCTGAATCTCTGAAGTCTGACCATGTGCCAGATGCTTTCACTGGGGGAGCTGGTGAAAGAAAGGTTTGAGAACTCTCTGCTGCTTTTGGAAATTTCCTGTCTTAAATTATCGCAAAGTAAAAAGTGAAATGTATTTTCTCTTTTCAGAAATCACATTGTTTTATTATGTGATTCTGGGTCCTAGAACTGTGGGCATTATCTCTGTGTTTCGGCTAATCCCTTGTAGCCCAGAACATAAGCAATGGTTCATTGCTGCATTGCTTAGGGGAAGTTGCTCCCACTAGAAGCTAAGGGAATGGAGAGGTTGCTTTCCTGGCTTCAAGTTTGGGTTTTTTTGTTTGTTTGTTTTTGTTTTTTGTTTTGGTTTTTTTTTTTTTTTTTTGGTTTTGGTTTTGGTTTTTTTTTTTTTTTTGGTTTTGGTTTTGGTTTTTTGGAGGGGTTTTTTTGTTTGTTTGTTTGTTTTGTTGTTGTTGTTTTTTGTTGTTGTTTGTGTGTGTGTGTGTGAATGTGGATTAAGCAAGTTGCAAAGCTGATTTTCAAGACAGGTCTGTGTGACCCTTATGATGACTGCCCTGCTGTCTACATCTGAAGGAGGCCTTCTCTGGTTAGGAGCCATGTAAAGGAGCAGCCAGCCCACTGGGTGCTGTCTACTCTATGGTCCTCTCAGTTTTTCCACTTCTTAAACTGCATGTTCACCTTTATTTTGTTGTGAGAATTTTTTTCCAGAATTGTTAGATTGTGAGTATTTTTATTAATAATTCTGCCTTACATCTTTAAATTACATTTGGTAGATGAATCAGAAAGTGTAGGAGCAGGTATCCTAAAGCTTAAAACAATTCTTACTGAATCATAAAATGCTTACAAAGTATGAACATATTGTGGTGAAAATTTTTGGAAATGTTTAAAATAATTAAGTGTGTCAAGTCCCTGAAATGACGCTATGACGCTCTTTCCCACGGGTATCTATCTGTAAGTTGTTCAGATATGAACACAGAGTAACAGTTATAAGGATAGGGCTTCCAATACAAATGTCGTTTCTCTTGCAACTGTCTCAGCTCAGACAGTAACACAAGGAGTCTAAGTGTCCCAGTGGTCAAGGACTCGCACAGAGAACAGAACCACAAACAGCATTCACCGAGTTCTTACTCTGAGATGTGGAGGGCTCTCACTGAATCTCAGTAGCAGCCCTCTAAGGTAGCCATGTGTAGGTTGGGAACACTGAAGTCCAAAACCTTCCCAGCAGCTACTAACCACACAGCAGAAAGAACCAGAATTTGAACCTTTCTTGTTCTGTTTCTTTCTCTGAAGTTTATGCTGTAATCACTGTCCTCTGGCCTGTTCCTGGCCAGGAAGTCGTAAATAGAGCGGAGAGAAGCACTAGATAGACAGAGAAGAAGCCCTTACTGCAATCTGGTAAGGCTTGCGTCTAATCTGCTCTGCTTTATGATTCAAAATGACAGAGCAAAACGAAACCCAGCGGGATTTTAAAACGTGACTCAGAGATCAAACATGACTCTCTTTTGTCCCAGAACACTTCATACTCAAACCCCAGGCTTCGCTGCCGCTGGTGCGCATCTCACACAGCCTTGTAATTGGTGAATTTGCATTGTGTTTGTCGCCAGCAGATTAGGAAGGCACAGATGTCAGTTTTAGGAAATCCTGGGAATCTTAGCCTTGTTCAGACTAATTGGTACAATCGATAAAATGCTAATTCGAAAATAAATTCCAGTCTTTAGCTTAGTAACTTTGATGGGTGTAACCATCTTTGTGAAAACCCTGTGTATTCACAATGTTAAAAATAGTTTTCCTATAAAAACGTATTTGTCCTCTAAAATCTATGACTGTTAAGTATAAGAATTACCAGATTTTTTATTGAAAATATCAGCCAGTTCATTAAATTTATTCAGTTGATGCAGATCCTTAAATTCACAATGAGAGTTTGTGATTTTGATAACACAGCTCAAAATGTCAAGTAACTAACTACTTAGGCACTAGCATCTCCTTCATGGTACATGGTCAGAGCACACTCCCATTTATATCTATCTGTAACCTGGAAAGAATGGTGGGAGACAGCGCCAAAGCCTCCTTACAGGAAGCAGCCTGGAAACCCGGCATGCTTTCCTTGGGCACTGGTCCTTACAGGAAGCAGCCTGGAAACCCGGCATGCTTTCCTTGGGCACTGGTCCTCACAGGAAGCAGCCTGGAAACCCGGGATGCTTTCCTTGGGCACTGGTCCTCACAGGAAGCAGCCTGGAAACCCGGGATGCTTTCCTTGGGCACTGGTCCTTACAGGAAGCAGCCTGGAAACCAGGCATGCTTTCCTTGGGCACTGGTCCTTACAGGAAGCAGCCTGGAAACCAGGCATGCTTTCCTTGGGCACTGGTCCTTACAGGAAGCAGCCTGGAAACCCGGGATGCTTTCCTTGGGCACTGGTCCTCACAGGAAGCAGCCTGGAAACCCGGGATGCTTTCCTTGGGCACTGGTCCTTACAGGAAGCAGCCTGGAAACCCGGCATGCTTTCCTTGGGCACTGGTCCTCACAGGAAGCAGCCTGGAAACCTGGGATGCTTTCCTTGGGCACTGGTCCTCACAGGAAGCAGCCTGGAAACCCGGGATGCTTTCCTTGGGCACTGGTCCTTACAGGAAGCAGCCTGGAAACCAGGCATGCTTTCCTTGGGCACTGGTCCTTACAGGAAGCAGCCTGGAAACCAGGCATGCTTTCCTTGGGCACTGGTCCTTACAGGAAGCAGCCTGGAAACCCGGGATGCTTTCCTTGGGCACTGGTCCCTCTTCTTTTCCAGGGCAGCATCATTAGCATAACAGCATTAGACAAGGGGAGTCCAATCTTGTTCAGTGCCCTAGCCTATGTGGCTTCCTTCTCGTGTTTTTAACCTTTCCACAGATTTGAGACTACCCGGTTCTCACAGTAATAACTCCCAGATCTTAATTTCCTTTTAGTGTTTGGAATGTGGCCACAACATGATTGATTTTATATGGACAGGCTGGAGTGTTTTCATTGGATTGGTTGATGCCCTTCAAGACTGCTGTCCCCGGGGGGTTAGATGTACGTGAGTGATTGGTATTTTAGAGACGGGGGCAGCTCCAGATCTAACAGGGCATTCTAGCTACCTGGCTGACGGCTTCATCTTTCCCAGCCCAATACTTCCTAGTCACCACTTTTCTCCTGGCCCACTCTCATGTGACTTTCAGCACCATCTCCCCATTAAAAGTCTCCTGCTGAGGTAACCATTGAAATTGTGTCTCTCGATGTGGGCAGTTTGATGAAATGTGGGATTTTGCATAATCCATTCATTTCACTTGTAGTTATTTGCTACCTGTCTTTCTGACTAACTGTGGGAAACACAGAAACAAGGACCATCTCTTGTTACTAGCACACCCTTCATGTCCAGCGTGCCAACTCCGACCGCCAGTGCTTTGAGAAGCACAAACGAACGTGCTCACATGCTTTGCCCCTCTAACTCTGCATGTACAGAAGCAGAGGCCTGCAGAGGGGAAGCTGCAGTGACTTGTGGACATGTGCATGAGACAATCATCCAGTCTAGCTTTAGCCTAAAGGATTTTAGGTCATGTGATGGGATGAGTGTCAGTTATATAAAATGGTCACAGAGACGATCTGATCCTCTTCCCATCTATAGTGAACTGGAATTCCAAGCTTCTATGGGAAAGAGCTCAGTGCCGCTGACAGTCAGAAACGTGTCTTTGCGGGTGTGTAGCAATGAGTATGTATGTACACAGGCATGTAGCGGGGAGGCTGGGGACACTGAGATATTTCTACTGGGAAGGAAGGCTGGACTTCTCTTCTGCTGTCCACTCCCAGCCTCCTCATGCCCCACCACAGGATTCTGCCTGCTCTCCTGGCAGCTCATGAATTGCTGTGCTTTATTGGTTGATTTTCTGATAAAAACCTAATATATTTTCCTTTAACATTTTTTGAAAAAAAAAAAGAAACAAAAGTCTTACATCTTGGAAATATCCAACAAAATGTCCTATTTCTTTCCAGGATTTCAGATATATTTAGTTTCTTTTTTATATAAGTGGCATCATTTTTTAATGAAGTCCTGTATTCTGCATTTTCAACAAATGTTTTATAATGAGTATTTCTCTGAGTCATTAAAAATTCTTCAGAAAAAACTTCAGAAACATAATTTTAATGACTGCATAATATTGCATTTTATGGAAGTATCATAAATGTCTTAATTATTCTTCCCTTCTTAGATTTGTGTGCTCTTCCCAGGCACAATAATGTGAACGATTAAATAATGTGGTGAGGAATCCCCATATAAAACTTTCATCTCCCCTTCTGATTATTTACTTAAGCTATATCTCTAGTTCTAAAATTCATACATATGTGCACATATTGCTAAATTGCTTTTTAGGAAATTTTTAACAATTTTTTGTTTGCCAGCTGAGGTGTTTTGACTGTCATAGAAGACACTCCAGTAAAGAATATTACAGACCCTTCTAATGAGCCTGCCCATGGAGCATAGGAAGATGGTCCATTCTGCAGGCAGGGAGCCAGTCATGTGACTAATTGAAGGCCTTTGAACTCAGAAGACCTGAAGCCTGGCAGAGGCCTAGATGGCAGTCATTTGAGGGAAAGGCCAGGCCACACTTCACCACACGGAGGAGCTGGCGGCGAAGTTCCCCAACACACATCAAGTGCTTTTGGAATATGCACTTTATTTACTACGTGGCATGTGACACTTGAGGCGATAACGGGCCGCTGGCTGTCGCCCACCTTCTGGGTGGATTGCTTTCCTGTGTCCTTCCACCCCAAATCACTTTAGTAACCATATTGCAGAGCACAGATTATCACCCTGCGTTCACTGTGACCTAACCAGCCCATCTGATTTGATTACTGATACTATCGTGGATATCTTTATACATGAGTCAAGCTTTTATGAAAGACAGTAAAATATTAAAATGCTTAAAAGCATAGACTATGGAGCCAGGCTGTCTGAGCTAAATTTCTAGCTCTACCGTTTCAGAACTGCAATCTTAAGCGGGTTACTTAATCCATCTGTGTCTTTGTTTTCTTGTCTGTACAGATTGGAGGGTAAAAGTGCTTTTCTTTAGGCCTGTCATGTGGCTGTGCTGAGACTGTGTCAGGCCCACAGTGAGCGCTGTATAAGAATGCCCAGTTATTTTTTCAAGTTATTAAAAATTAGGTTTAACAGAGGAGTGAGCATTGGTTAATGAAAATATCTTAGAGTGCCTGCTTGAGCTTTGGTGGTAAGAAGAAAATTTCTCTGGCTTGACTATGTTCTCAGAATAGTTTAATTATGTCCTGGAATCATGTTATTCTTTTTTTGATAATTGTACTTAGTGAACATTTGGCTCTTCTAGAAATATATGAAAACAATATCTTGTGATGCAGATGAGGACCATTGGCATTTCTGTTTCTTCAGAAATGCCCCTCATAATTAGAGAAAGAAGTAGTATACTTCACCATCAGTGTTAAAAAGCAATCTAATCCTACATTCTGGCCATGGTGAGCAGTTTCCTAAATCAACACTTAAAAAGCATAGAACTTTCCCACAACCCAGAAACAACAATGTCAATCAATAGAAGGCTGCTTTCCCCTCTGAGTGCCTTTAAATCTGCAGTGTGTGTTGGGATTCACCTGGACAAGTCCCCTGTGGTTGGGGCTGTTGGTCCTGAATTTAGCCTTTCAGGTTATTCATGAGTATGATGATGAGCTGTTTGAAATCTAACTCTACTGAATGATCCTGATAAACAGTTCAGCTGCATGAACAGCTTCCCAGCCAAGAAGCTGTGTGAACAACAGGAATCGCCTGACTGGCCGAGTGGCATGGACTTGAGTCTGTAAAATCTAGGCTTTCGTGGATAATTGAAATTCATAATCTTCCAAGGGGCTTTAATTGAATATTTGCAAGACTGTATGAAAATAAACAGAATCAACTAAGTCAGAGTAAACACAGCTAAACAGTGTAAGTCTTCAAAAGGAGAAGCCTAATTAAAAAGATGGATTGTCCTTCCTGGCTGCTGCCATGCTTGTTGTTTTTAATATTATACCACTGGGGAAATACAAGTGTCTCTGAGCACATAGTTTAAACCCCCATGCTGGGGCGTAAGTGTGGTTCTCTCCTGTTTCCTTAGTGCTTGTTCAGGGATAAAGCCATGCAAATTCTTCAGACACCAATCAGATTTATCATCCTGTGCCTTTTGATGACATCCATCTGTTTATCTAAGCCATTAAAGACTTATTGAGTTACAAGCTATGGAGAAAATTGGCTTATCATCTATGTTAAATCCAATTCCTGCATCTGCCATCTTTTCCGCATATGTAAAATATTCTGAAATCACCCTGACTTGCAGGCCTGCAGTACAAGAATACATTCGTGCTGTAGCCTTTCTATGCCATTTCTAGAGAATTTCTAATGCATGAACAATTTGTGGCTCAGGAAAATGTTGACAGAGAGATGTCAGTACTTTCTCTTGTTAACAGTTCTGAGCCTAACAGGAAGTGCACCAGCTTGTCATTCGTATTCGAAAGTGGGCACTGTTCAGTTCTGAGGTTTGTATTTAGACAAGCTCGTTCAATGAAAAATTCAACTCTAGGTCACAAAGGTAGAATTGTGGTAATCTGAAGATAAAGATAAATTAATATCAAGTCAAGATTCAAACAAACAAAAAAGGTGAGCGCTCATCACAAATGCAGTTAAGTAAATACCAGCAGGTAAACTGATAAGACACAAAGAAGCCAATCCTACCAGGGAGTGACTACCTCTGAGTTCAGTGCTTATCTCCGAAGCCAAGTAGCTTAAGCATGCTAAGAGTCTTCTGAGCTGGTGGAAGAGGAAATAGGCTGTATCACAAGAACTAATTGAAATAAAGTGAATATTTGCAGTTTCCTGTAGATATTGTTATATCCTGACTGCAGGAACCCCAGATAAAACAACAATAAATCAGAAGCTACTTCACTTTGCCAGTTTTTCTAGCATTTGTCAGAAAAATAGTGACAAACCCAGAGTAAAACATTTCCTTGATTTGCATATGTAAATCAGCTAGATTTCTGGAAAGCCTTGATTTTCTGGGAATTTTCCGATTACAGCACAGCTGCTCTTCCTTGAAGTGTAGCCGTGAACACTGTTTATTAGCCATTTAAAGAAGACTCTCCCCCGTGCATTTCACTGGCCCTTCATTGCTTTCCTCTCTGGAAGATAAGCACTGTGAGATGGGAGACAATAGCTGTGCAACACTGAGCGTAATCAGTTGAAGCGTGTGTGCCTGATACGGCAGGCTTCAGAATGATGTTCATTCATCTGTCTACCTGTTTGCTTGGCCGTGACCTTCACACAGCCTCCTTCTGCACTGTCAGCAAATGTGATGTTTTTGTTAGTCATTGGTGGTGCCAAGATGAGAGAAAGCTACTGCCTAGACAAAATGACCAGGACCCAAGACCCCAAAGTAGCAGAGAGCTGTCTGCTGGAGAGTCTCCTGGAGCTGTTTCAAATCCCACAATTTCCTGTGTTAGGTAAATTGAGTAGGGTTGAAAACCATCCAACCCCTCCTTCATGCTAAGGAGCCACACACTGTGGTTGGTTTTTTTATTCTCTGGAGGCCCACCACCCAGCTCCCAAATCAATACACAGAGACTTATTCTTACTTATAAATGCCTGGCCTTAGCTTGTCTTGTTTCTAGCCAGCTTTCCTAACTTAAATTATCCCATTTCTCTTTAACTACATTTTTGCCTCTGAGCATTTTACCTTTCTTTATTCTATATATCTTTCTTTCCTTCTTACTCTGGCTGGCTGGGTGGCTGGTGGCTGGCTTCCAGAATCCTCCTCTCCTTCTCGTTTTCTCTCTCCTCATTCTCTTACCTAGATTCTTCCTCCTATGTATTCTCTCTGCCTGAAAGCCCTGCGTATTTCTCTCTCCTACCTACCCATTGGCCATTCAGCTCCTTATTAGACCAATCAGGTGTTTTAGGCAGGCAAAGTAACACTGCTTTACAGGTTAAACAATGCAACAGAAAATGATGCAAAACATCTTTGCCTCATTAATCCAATATTCCATAGCATAAACAAATATAACACATCTTCAACTAACATTCCACACACCACACTCAGAGATTTTGAGAACAATGGCCTTTCTCCCTTTACCACTCAAGTCAGTCCATCAGCCATATATCCTCTCAGTGTTCAGCCCTGAAATTCCATGATTAAATAATTAACTGATTTTGTTCAAGCTTCATTTTAACACATAGGTATATACTATTTCTTAGACTTTTGCCCTGGAATGGCCTTTGGCTGGGAAAAGGGAAGAACATGCTCCTTTGAGCCAGAAGAAGAAGACATTTTGTTGCTCACAGCTTTGGCCTATGGTCGACTCTACTAAGCACTCCGGATTTTTGTTAACATGAGGGGTGGGCACACTAACAAATATATGAACACTTTTATTTAATGATTATATTAATTTTAGTTTCATGTAAGAGAATAGTATTGAGAATCCCTAAAAGATTTTCAATAATCTCTTTGATCAGTTAAGAGTATTAAATTAGATGCAAACACCTGTTGAGCTGGCTGGTAGCAAGGTTCTGAGGACCCTGGGGAGTGAGAGTATAATGATGCCCAGAGATGGGCATACCATTCCTCTTCTATCCTTCCCACTACAAGACCCCCTGTGCCAACTCGGTGCCACCAACCAGGGTAGATGCTAAAGCTCCCTCTCCCACTGTGACTTGAGAGGATCTCTTGATCTGTTGTCATTCAGGATCTTGGTGACACCCTTCCTAGCATCTCAACTCCACCTCATGGCTCCCTTAGAAAGCAGAGTCAAAGGCCAGAAGAAGAACCTTGCTGTTGTGGGGCTGAGCACTTCCAGGCTGACACTGACCCCTATGCCTTCCCCATCTCTGTGGTAGTTTCTGTGTTCCCAGACCTATCAGCACAGGGAATATACCTATCATTTCATGAAAGGAGACTGACTCTTTGCCTACTGTCTTCAGGGCCTTTGCTTTTCTCAGGCTGCCACTTGAGAAATTGGGAGGATGGTATTTATCCTTGTACACATTCCCTGAGAGAATGCTTTCCAAATATCAGGCACTGTTGAAGAACATCAGTCATCAACTCACTTCAGAAACACCGACTATGCTGATAATACTTCTCTGAATTAAAGTGCGGTCCCCCAGGTAGATAATAAATAAGAGAATCATCCATTTCTACAAAAGAAAATATAGAAAGAGAGAAAGAGCACTTGCTACGGTGATGTCAGCAGAACGTGACTGGAACAGAGTCTATGCAGACAACTTAAGTGAGGGAAGATGCTAAGAAGTCTTCACTGTCAATAGGAATTTGAATTTAACCTGGTACAAACTAGGAAAGATATGGATTTTGAGCTGTGATATGAGATTAAAATTCAGTTTTAAGAAAATAAATTTTGCTTTATATCATAAACTCAACTATAAATGAAAAAACAATAGAGATCGTTTAGGAAAAGTGCACAGTGAGTAAGGTTAGAAGGTGTAGACATGGGGGGGATCTGATAATTTGTAAAAAAGAATTAGTAAGACTTTGTGACAAAATCAGTTCGATTGACTGATAAAGCCCCTATCCTTTGTGCTTCCCGGCATCAGATACTTCCTGCATACTCTTTAACAAGATTTATTAATGGCAAGGTCTTCTTACAATGTATTTAAATTATTTGATTTTTTTAAGTATCTATGGGTGTTTTACCTGCATGTCTGTCTATGTATCATGTCCACTGGTGCCAGTGGGAGCCGGAAGAAGACATCAGATCTCCTAGACTGGAGTTACAGAAAATTGTAAGCCCCTCTACAGGTGCTCAAGTCAAACCCAAGTCCTCTCCAAGAGCATCCAGTGCTCCTAACAATGGAGCCCTCTCTCTAACCCCTAATAGCAAAGCTCTTAATATAGCTTGATTTGAGAACACTTCTCTAGTTGGATTTTGTTATTGTTGTTTATATTTTGAGTCAGGGGCTGACCATGTACCCTTGTATGTCCTAGAACTCACTACTTGACCAGGCTGGCTTAGAAGTCACAGAGATCCACCTGTATAGGCCTTGGTACTGCTGGGAGTAAAGGCGTGTGCCACCATGTCCTGCCCCACTTGAATACAGTGAATGGTCTACTGGAATTACCCTGAAGATCAGCACTTGGGACTCAGTTATTCTGGGAGATGAGTGGAGGGTCAAGTTCAAGGTCATGTTTTCCAGAAGAAATGCCCCCAAACTGAGATCTAAGACCCCAAGAAGAAAGCAGTGTGAAGTGGCATAGGAGGCGATGTGAAGCAGTGAAGGAGGTGGTGTGAAGCAGTGGTAGAGGTAGAGTGATCTGAGGATCGTCCACTCATCCACCGAATGTGATGCTACTACACGTGCTAAGCGCCCATACTGGTGCTAAGTTTGCTTACATCAGTTTCTTCACTTACACAGATTCAATACACAAAGCTGCCCTTTTGGAGGTTTGGACCCTGTGCAGACATTCCAGCAGAACATTTAAAGTCTTAACAAGAAATTAACCAGACCAAGACTGTATTGAAGAGATTTGTAGGGACCTCGGGGCTGGTGGATGGCATTCCAGAGACATGTACAATCAGAACGACCAGAACCTCATGTCTCTTGAGCTCATTGGCAAAACTGAGCGCCTGAGTCCCCAGCCTGGACAAAGCCAGCTTCTTAAGATTTAGGGGCTTGAGTAGGACAAGATTCAGTGAGAGGGACTGTGAAAGTCAAAATCGAAAGGCCAATACTGGGCACTTTGCTGTTAGGAAGGAGAATATTGCATAAGCTTTGGGGCAAGGCAAAACTGGAACAGAATTGTCAAATGCCCTTTGTACCCACCCAGGACGTAAATTTAGCTGAATGGAAAAGACCAGAATGAAAAAACTTCTGATGTCAATCAGATGAGTGTGGACACTTACTGGATGTTTTGCCCTGGGAAGACAAGGCTTTTCTCAGCTTTAATTTTTAACCTGCATAATAGGAATGATACCACCTACCTCTTGGAGAATGTGAAAGACTCTGAGGAAATCATGTCTGTAGTGCTTAATTCCATACGTGACAGAGAGTGTGTGCTTCTTCCGCACATGTCTCCAGTTCTTTGCACATTCCATATTGTTCATAGTTATTTGGGCAATAACACTGGGAGATTTACATACCCAGTAAATATATGAACTCAATAACTAGTACTTCCTGGACTACCCAGAAGCTCCGTCTCTTCTGATTATTGCTCACGCTGTAATTGTGTTTCACATTGTGAGGTCCTCTGAAGTGAAAGCGCCAGGCTGGAGGAGCTGAGGGGACTGCTCTGTAGACACAGTGACATCGGGCCAAGGGAGCTGAGGGGACTGCTCTGTAGACACAGTGACATCGGGCCAAGGGAGCTGAGGGGACTGCTCTGTAGACACAGTGACATCGGGCCAAGGGAGCTGAGGGGACTGCTCTGTAGACTTTGAGGGACTTGGAGGATGAGTACTTGCTGCATAATTAAAAAGATCTGACAGTGATAAGCACAATTAATTAATTGCTAAGATAATACACACTAGGAATAATTTTAAGTGTTTTTTGTAATTTGCATTTTTAAGTGGTTAGTAAACTAAATTCTAGCCTTTGCTCTCTGACTGTTCTCTTAGCCATAAGTCTACTGTGTTTTAATTAGAAAACTCTGACAGTTCCAGGAAAGGAAACATTTTTTTTCTGTTTAATGCATTTCTAGCATTTCAGCTAAACAATTTATCTAGAATGAATTTTTTTCTTTAAAAAGAATAGTACACAATTAGAAACAGAGTACAGTAAATTTTCTGCCTCGTGGACATGGACCCAAGCCAAGAGTCATGCAACTTCTGTGCTCCATAAGAATTGCAAACTAAAATGAGTAACTGGTGCATCATAATAGACTGTGCTCTGAGATGCCATTACCATAGACTGTATTTCCGGGCTCTGAGAACAAAATTGAGAAGAAAGCATCGATGTGATTGTAGCTAAGATTCAGGATGAACTGAATGCTGATTTAGGGAGAATGGAAGTCATATTGTTTGCTGTAAGTAGGAATGGAAATAGTCCATGTTAAAATGTAGCCTACAAAAAATAAATAAATGAAAAACTGTAGCCAATACACAAGGCTAGAAATGACGCAGCCTGTATAACCTTCTACCTCCCTAAGTCTGAACGGGTCACAAGAGAGTGCTCCATAAATCACAGTGGGAAGACTATAGATGTTCTTAGCCCAAGAGTGTTTGAAAGAGCTAGTAAAGCCTCACCCTTAGAGAAAGGGACTGTGAATGGGCTCAAGTGAGACAGTCCTGGTGTACACTATGTACTCATGAGTGTATGGATATGTGTATATAAACATGAGTCAGGACGAGACAAATGATAAGAAACTAGAAAAAGTCATCAGCTATGCCTCCATCAGGGGGTTATTGTCTCAATACATAAAGAACTGATCACATCAAACATCCAGAAAGCAAAACTGTTGATCAATAAACAGGTAATGAACAGAATAGACAGGCCTCAAAAGGAGAAACATACTAGTCATTAAGTATTTTTAAAGTGCTCAACAACCTTAGCCACTATAGGAATGCAAATTAGAACTACTTAGAGATTCCAACTCACCCCAGTCAGTATAGCTATTGTCAGGAAAACCGGTGCTGGTTAGGATGTGGGGAGCCATAGTCAGGACTGGTAGGAGTGTAAACTCATTGAGCCTTGTGAAAATCCGGGTGGAGGCCTCACCAAGAACTAAAAATAAAACTGCATGACCCAGCTACCCCACTCCTGGGCACAGACACAAAGAGCGCTGTCAGCACAGAAACACTTACATGTCCCTTGCTGCTCTGTCCACAATAACAAGGAAGTGGGATCAGCATAGATGCCCATGGACAGATGAATGGATAAGGAACATATGGTAGGTCACATGGTAGAATTCTATTCAGCCATAAAGAAAAACATAAAGTTATCAGGAAAATGAATGGATATAGTAATTATTATATTAAGTGAGATAACCTACACTCAGACCGTGCCACATCTGGATCTCACATGTGGATCTCAGCTTTAACTTTTTATATGTTGGCATAGTATGGTGTATGTCAGAAAGTACAAGGGACCAAAGCGGCTGAGGGATTTTAGGAAGGGAGAACACCTATGACAGACAATGGAAAGGGGACTACTGAGTGTGGGAGGGAAGGACAGTGGGAAAGCAGAGAAAGGCTTAAGAGAAGACCAACAGAAAGAGATGATGTGAGAAAATCACACACACACACACACACACACACACACACACACACACACACACACACCAAACCATTACTTTGTATGCTAATTATAAGAATAAACCAAAGTGGTTAGAAGCAGAAGAAATTGGTTAAGTATATATTGATGTTCACATACTCTCTTGATAATATCTGGATGAGGTAATTTGAGCTTTGGGAACAGAAGTATTGTTTGGCACTATTTAAATTCTATTTAATATAAGCAGTAACCAAATTTTACACAATTAACTTGAAATATTTCAGCCAAGTATGTCTATCCACAAATGCCACATTGGTTTAACTTCTCTCTAAAGACTTGGAGATATTTTTCCCTTGGCAGGTGGAAAGCATGTATATTTTATTCATGTATTGAAAACTATTTACTGAGTGTGAGTATATTCCTGAGCACTGTACTGGGTACCAGCCATGCCTCATGAAAAGGACACTTACCGTCTGAGTGGGTGACAGGTGTGGGTCACATAATGACAAAGGAGCCTTCCTGTAGTGTCCTTCCCCCTCAAGTGGACCAGCCATGATGGAGGTGCCACAGGGCCGTTTCTGTATAAATGACATGCAGAAGAAATGGAAGACCCTTTGCTCTGCAAGATGCCATTCTGCTAGGCTGATTTCAGATCTTGCTGGCCACATCAGAAACATGAAATTCATTCTGACTGATGATATGTGCAGTCTCTCTCTCTCTCTCTCTCTCTCTCTCTCTCTCTCTCTCTCTCTCTCTCTGTGTGTGTGTGTGTGTGTGTGTGTCTGTGTGTCTGTGTATATGTATGTGTCTGTGTATCTGTGTCTGTTTCTGTGTGTCTGTCTGTCTCCCCCCCTCTAATCTTGAGGACAGTTTTTTTTTTAAAGATTTATTTATTTATTATGTATACAGAAGCATGTGCCAGATCTCATTACAGATGGTTGTCAGCCACCATGTGGTTGCTGGGAATTGAACTCAGGACCTCTGGAAGAGCAGTCGGTGCTCTTAACCTCTGAGCCATCTCTCCAGCCCCGAGGACAGCTTTATTAGCCTTTAGAAGAAAACCTCTTACATGGTAGGCTAGCTGTAATCACAGCAGCTGCCAAATGGAGACTGGGATGAGGGAGAGAGCCGTGCTGCTTTTAAGCAGTCATATTGTGAAAGAGAGACAGCTTCAGAGAAGAGTGAAAAATACCCAAAGTACCCAAGAATGCATATTCAGGCTCTGGCTAGATCTGAAAGAGACAAAAAAGCATAAAAAAGAAAATTATATTTCTGAGTCCTGACTCAGAAGGTGGCAAACCTAACCAGACCCCATGACAGCACCGTAAGACTGCACTGGGGGCAGATTTCTCAGAAGGAAAAAGTTTATCATCTTATGTGACTTATTCCTGTCCCTGTAGCATGGCTTGGGTGGATCGCCCTTGCTGTAGGGAAGCATACCTCATATTTCTGAGCTAGGCTCTCTTGCTTAAACCACAGACTGAGCAACACTGGCTGTCCAGGAACTCCCAGGATCTATCCCCGCAAGCCCAACAATTACAGGCATGAGCTGCTATGCCCACCTTTATATATGGTGTTAGGGGTCCAAACAGAGGTCCCCATGTTACACAGCAAACCCTTTACAAACTGAATCACCTCTCCACCCCACAGGAAGCTTCCTGCACCAGCTGCACCATGCCCTGTCCTTGTAGGAAAATTTGTTCTCTAACCCCTCAAGTGTTATTTTATTGGAGAACTGGGAGATTCCATTGACTAGAATGAGAAAAATGACCGTGTGGACTTTTACATATAAAAGTCATATGCTAACTCATAAGTGTTGTATATTCTATCCCAAGCCCATTTTCAAAGGTTTTTATATTCACAAACTCATTTAAACATGGTAGCACCTCCATGCAATAAGCATTATTGACATTTATAGATGATAAAAACATCTTGCCCAGGCTTCTGGAATCCGGTGCCTGTGGTATGACACCTTGCACAGCCTTGGTGCAGTGGGAAGGGGCTTGGACCTGCCTAGGCTCAGTGTGCTGGGCTCTGCTGACTCCCCATAGGAGACCTCAATTTGGGGGATATGGGGTGGCTTGGGAAAGAGGGCTGGGGGGTGGGAGGGGGGTCTGTGGATAGCATGTGGAGTGAGTAGAAAATTTCCTAATAAAGAAAAATGAAAAAAAAAAATCTTGCCCAGAGTGACAGCTAATGAGTGACAGAGATGGGATTTGAACCAAGGCAGTTGAACTGAAAAGTCTGTGTTTGCAAAGTGATTCCATAGGAGCCCTAGATGTAGGTAAAGGGTGGAGGTGTGTGTAGACTTGTCTGTGTAATAGGATAGGGGCAGTTGTGAAGAAGGAAATGGGACATTTTGAAAGGATAAAGTGAAGGGGTAACTGCGGAAGACCCTGACAAAGCTTAGTAACACTGCAACAAAAAGCAATGGTTCGCTAAATTATAAATAAGTCTTGACTACCAGGCTCTTTTGAAAAGCTGGTTGTTGATTCTGGACAAATTGTGGTTCAGGTGGCTGCAAGGAAAGCATTTTCACCCCAAAATTGAGCTGTGCTCACTCGTAGACACCAAGAATTCAAGGCAGTTCTTGGCTAAGAAGAAACTGTGGGTGATAGATGAGGCAACTTACAGGAACATCCTGGAGACGAAGCTGGGAGTCGGGCCGTGCAGTCAAAACTGGTCTGAAGGCCAGGAACATTTTCAGAAGCTTGACATCACAATTTCTCCAAATGTCAGAAGTTAGTTAACAGAGATGATGCCAAAAGAGTGAAGAAGTAAGGCACAGCTGCTGCAGGCAGGAGGGTCTGGTATGACAGACCAGGAACCCAAATCCTTTCCTGGAGTAAAGTCAAAGGCTCAAGCCTTCAAGTAGGCTGCTCACCTAGACTGACTGATCTGTCTATGGAAAGCTTGCTTTTGCAAGGACCCAGGAACTCTGTCAGGGGGGTTAATCCAAGCCTAGCCATGGACAGAATGGACTCAGGGCGTGGGGGGCAGTCATGGAACCCAGCCTTGCCCAGGGAGACCTGTGATAAACAGAAGAGACACGTTAGGGTCCAGAAGAATGTGGCAGATTCTAGAACCACAGCCATCTAACTACATGCATTATTTCAGTATTGGATTTTCTTTTTCTTTTCTTAGCATGTGCTGGGGGTATACACATCTGATGATGTGCATGCATAGAGGTCACAGGACAACTTTATGGAGTTAATTCTTTTTATCCACCTGTGTGTGGGTTCCAGGGATGGAACTCGGATCTTCAGACTTGCACAGCAAATGCTTTTACCCTCTGGGGTGTCTTGTTGGCCCCGTATTGGATTTTGTCCTGAGTCTTGTGTGTATCAATGTAGTTAACCCTTATCTCTTGCATATTTCCAGCCCAGCTCTCTGGCTTCCTAGGCTCCAGGTTAATGCACTTCCTGGGCCCATGGGGAAGTCTAAGCTCACGTGGTTCACACCTCTCCCTATAAATGGAGTTGGAGATTCTGAAAAGGGTAGGGTAGTTTGTCTTGATTCACATAGCCAGTTATGATCAGGCATGCTAGGGAAACTGAGGCATGGAAATGGGAAATGACTTGCTGTGGAGGGCATGGGGGGAAAAGATTTGCCTTAGAAGAGGAAATGGGTTTCAGTGAACCTCAGAATGAAGATTATTCTTTCATAGAAACTGAAAACAGAGCCTCAGGGTGTGTAATTTGAGACCCCTTCCCAAGATGTGTGCTGAATTTCTAGACCTCCTTATCCCCCTGGAGCAAAGATGACTTGGAGGCAGTGGGTGTGTGTTTGTCAGGCTGCCCTGTGCCCTCTGCCTGTCTCTTCAGAGACAGCTGGCTCCCACTCCAGGCCTTCCTCAATTTGGGCTCAGGACAATGTGTGCTTGACTGCAATGTCCAAGCCTATCTCCCCCATCACCCTACCACCCTGTTCATATCCATACTGAGCCTGGCATCATGGAAGCTACCACTATCCCCCACTGCCTTTGAGAAAATGTAGCACTCTGCCCAGGCTCAGCCCTCTGCCTGGAGTTTCTGCTCAGTGATTGGCTCTTCAGAGCATTTGCAGCACCCTGCTGGTAGCTCCTGTGAGATAGTAACACCGGGATGCTCGGTCATACGACCTCCTAACTTCACTCCATCGCTTCCTCCCCCATGTCTTTATTTACTCCAAGCTCTCTGGCTTACCTGACCAACATTTTGACTCCTCCTGCACCTTTACATTCCGTCGGACTCTTGTACTGATCCTTCTGATTTCTCAAAGACTATTCCTGCGGTTCAGGAAGCAAGAGGACTGGCATGGATGAAGCCCTGCTGGGTGGCAGCCACTTCAGATCTCTCTGCTGTGTCCTGTTTATAAATGCGGACACTGGGGCTTGAAGTCTTTGTGCTGTCTTTACCCTGAAGCTATTGAGGGCCAACATCTGTGTGACTAATCTCAAGCTCTTTCATTCACGTTGCACTGTGCCACAGTTGACTGTCTCTACATGTCTGTCCTGAGCTCAGTCCTTCCCTTTGCTCATTTCCCACCCTGGTGCTAAAGGTACCTCTCAATGCACACAGCCCATTTTGTCACTGGTAGATGCCGAGGCTCATTTCTGACAAAGAAAAGATCATTTTCCTTATCAAATTGTTGCTTTCCAAGGCTCCCACTCAACACTCCAGTACTACCAAAAGACCAGCACACCAAGGTCCTGGCACAGTTGGAAACTGGCAGGTGTCACACCATCAGCACTCAGCATCCACTGCATGTGTTAGTTCTGTGGTAAGGGGGAGGGGGTTGGCCTATAGGAAGCCTAGAGTAAGACTATGAAGAAATGAGTACTGATATTATGATTCCCACTGGATCCCAGCAGAGCTGGGTGTGCAGTGGGCCTGGAGAGACAGGCCGGGGGAGGTCCTGGCAGAGCCTAGTCTTCTGGGCTCTCTACTTCCTAATGGACACTAGTTGCTTCTGAACATTTCAAATGAGTAACAAGGATACCTTCCAACTTAGCTGTTGGGACTCTCTGGCTCCAGTTGTTCATTGTCCATGTCCTCTGCCCATAAAGCCTGTATAGGTGCCTCACTGCTGCAGTTAGTCCATAAGCCTGCTGCTCATGTTAGTCCCAGATCCTTATTTATGGAACAACAGGTTTGGGTTAGGCTTTGTGCAGATGGGAAGAGGCCCCTGTAGGCCCTAAACATTCTTCCAGTCCATCTGAGACAAATACCCAGGAGAGAATCTCTTCACACTGCAGAGGAGCTCACATTGTCTGTGAACCCCATCACACCATCTCAGACACATCTGTTATAAAAAATGTTTTCTCTTATGTTGCAGAAGTAAAGCCCTCCTGCCTATGCATGATCAAATTACCACTTTCAGAAGCTAGCAGGGAAGTTCTATCTTTAGCTATCTCCCCTGTAC
The DNA here is from genome assembly GCF_903995425.1 of Onychomys torridus. NCBI lineage: Eukaryota > Metazoa > Chordata > Mammalia > Rodentia > Cricetidae > Onychomys > Onychomys torridus. Next base: position 177,525,415 of record NC_050443.1, read on the forward strand.
AAGACTATACAAGTACCAAAGGATTTATACAGGAACGTTTATGACTGCATAATGTATAATGGCTGAAAATTTGAGATAGCCCTAACAGCCATTAATAATGTAATTGATAAAGAATAGTATATTCCTACAAAGGAGTAATAATCAGCAATGGGCCAAATAAGTTATTGTTATAAATTGGACATACATGAGGCCAGACAAATAAGCCAGCTACAGGAGATACACAGTAAAGTTGCTTTCACATGGATTTTTTAAAAGATTTATTTAGTGTCCAGTGGTGGTGGCACACACCTTTAATCCCAGCACTCGTGAGGCAGAGGCAGGCAGATCTCAGTGAGTTCAAGGCCAGCCTGGTCTACAGAGCAAGTTCCAGGACAGCCAGGGCTGTACAAAAACCCTGTCTCGTGGGGGGTGGGGGGAGATTTAGTGTGTGGATGTATGTGTGTGCCTGAGTGTTTGAAGGTGCCCATAGGGTCCAGAAAAGGCCATCAGATCCCTATAGAAATGGAGATATAGGTGGTTATGAGCCACCCAGTGTGGGTACTGTACTTGAGGAGGAGAGGTCAAAGGGCATCTTTTAGAGTGGTGGAGTAGGAGGAACTCTGGCTTCAGGGGTGACTGATGTTTGGACCTCCTGTGTGGATAAGGTCCTCTAACCTGTTCCAAACAAATCACAAGTACAGCATGTCTGCTCAGATCCCGTGGTGGGGCTCTTCCAGTGAGTGGGAAATGGTATCTTTTTTTTGTTTTTTGAGAAAGGGTTTCTCTGTGTAGCTTTGCACTTTTCCTGGAACTGTAGCCCAGGCTGGCCTCGAACTCACAGTGACCTGCCTGCCTCTGTCTCCTCAGTGCTGACATTAAAGGCGTGTGCCACCACCACCCAGCAGGAAATGATATCTTAAATAGCTTGGTTTTGACTCCACTGATCAGAAGGAACCAGGTTATTGATTCTGTAAATGAAATTCCAAGGAAGACACTGTGTATATAGATACCCAGGACTCTCCTGGCGGCAATACCAGATCTGAAGAAAAGAGACGGTGTCACGACCGCCAGAGGATGCTCCTATCCGACCTTACCCTTACATGGCTGCCTCAGTCATCATAACTCCAGGATGAATTTGAAACAGGAGTTTACCTCATTTCTCATTATCTGGCTCAGTGTTTCTGTGGGTAGTCCATGCTTATGAGGCACGTATAAGCAGATACTGGCCTGTTTTCAAGCATAGGAACTACAACGCACCAATTAACTAGAAAGAAACTTGAATTTGGAGAAGTTTAATTTCACCATGCAGTATGTTTAAGCCGTTTCTCAACATGGGCAGCGGCTGAGATCTCCAATAGCAGAATCACATTACTCCCATGGCGGAGCCTCTGTCAGGAGAGGCTCCACAAACAACAACAACAAAAAGCATTATGGCATTTCTTCCTAATTATGTCTCTCTCTCTAAATATCTAATTATCATTGAGAACAAATTGCATGTTACAGAGATAATATTATGGGGAATCGTTAATCTGTTGGGCTTGTGCTTTTGAATTCCTGTGTTGGTGCTGCAGCTGCTGGAGCAAAAAATGTTGCCACCTGGACACTTCATTACGATTTCATATTTAAATGCAAACTGCTGGAGACAGGTTCATTTGATGGGCTTGGTTTCTTCGGGTGCTGATTACTGGGGTATGCAGCTCATAGACAGGTTTTCCAGGTCTTTCAGGTAGCCAGGAAACATGAACAATTGAGCATTTAGAGGGACGGGGTTACTAGAGAACAATGGAATAGAGTAATACCAGTAAGATGACAGTGAAACTGACTTCTCTAATTATTCTTTCTTTTTATCCAGTCGAAAAGGTCTACAGCTTTTTAAAAAGTCATATTCCTCACTAACTACATAGGGTTTCCTTAATAAATGCTGATCCAAAAAGTACACATTCCCAAAGATTACCTGATAATTGCACTACAGTAATATGCTTAAAGCTAATTAACATTCAAGCTTCACTTTAGAGAATAGAAATTACTGGGTACTTATCCTATAATTACATCTGTGTGCTCTCTATTGTAATCCATGGCTTTAGCTATATAATTAAATGATAAACAGTGACTGTATAAGTAGAGAGTACTTATGTAAAATCTATCTTATCCAAAAAATAAATAAATAAACAGATTCAAAGAATCATATCTCATTTGAAATTCCATTGTTCCCGAGGAGATTGTCTAGAATGTCAAGAATGTATAATAGTAGCAATACTTCCTGGAGGGTAGGAGGGTGCTACACCTGCCCTCTGCCCCAGAAGATGCCCATCGTGATTGTTCTCACCAATGGGGCTGAGTTGTGCTAAGCAAACTTTACTTTTTTTCTCTTCTGTTGCACATCAGATAACAAATACTTCCACATCATCTCACCAGGTGAGCTATTAAGTCCAGTGGGTTTGCGTCACATGTTTTGTGTGAGGATCATTTTTTTTAAAAAAAAATGTTTTTATCTGATCACAGCACAAATGAAAATTCACTGGAGAAAGTCTATTAAATAGTTTAAGACATACAGAAAATTATAGAAATCATGTATAATCTCATGGTCATGATAACTCTTAATTGTGTATAGTTGGAATCTCTTAGATGAGAATCTCACTGTACACATAGGCACACACATACATCATATACTACATTGTGCCTCTTTAAATTATATTATGAACATTTCAACTAAGTTTTCTTTCCTAACATACATTGTAAAACTGATGGTACCTAAATTGTGAAACAATTTTGTTTGTGTTTTGTTTATTTGTGTGTCTATAAATATGCAGGTGTGCATGTGTTGCAGGTGTGTGAGCACATATCTGCACACACCTGTGGAGACCAGAGGACAGGCTCTGGTGTAGTTCCAGAGGAGCTGTCACCTTATTTTTTGACTTCAACATCACCAAGTAGGCTGGGACAGCTGAGCAGTGAACCCCAGAGGTCTTCCTGTCTCCACCTCCCCGTAAGTGGAATGACAAGTATGCCTGGCTCTTACATGGGTGCTGGGAACTACACTTGCACAACAGATCTTTGCTGATTGGCCTGTCTCCCCAGTCCCTGTTTCTACCTTTTTGAGTTCTTATTTTCAAGGTTTTTTATTTGTTTATGTGTATATGTTTGTGTGCATGTATGTGCCTGTGAGTACAGCAGCCTGTGGAGGCCAGAAGAGGGCATCTGTTCCTCTCAAGCTAGAGTCACAGTCAGTGGTAAGCTAGCCAACATGGGTGCTGGGAACAGAACCCCAGTCCTCTGAGAAAGTAGCACACACTCTTACCTCTGAGCCGTCTCCCCTTCCCTGTGAATACTTGTGCCATTGCAGTTTGCCTTGCTTTTCACCGTTAATCAATGTTAATCACAATCATTTGTTAATCACTATTCATTTCATGACAGTTCTCTAAAAATATATTTAAATGTGTTTTCATGAAAGCATAACAAAGATCATCCATTCCAAATAATTACCTTGTGATGATTCTAGTGCCTGAGTTTGCGTATGTAATAATGGGTGACTGTCATTGCATGAGCTGATGTTAGGGCAGAGGTCTACCTAATGTGTAATTTGCTCTATACTTGCTTCAACTGAATGAGACTGAAAGACCTCATGGTGTGCAGGACAAGTGGAAGCTCTGGTGGAGAAGAGAGGTGACTGGGTATGACATATTACCATGGTGGGCCTGTATCAAGACCTAGACAACCCCAGGAGGTTAATGCCCTATATGCACGACAGACAGAGCTGAAGCTTCACAAGTATCACAGTGACGCTAAATTGGTGTTGATTGGAGTTTTGTTTGTAAATGTCTCTAACCTGTAGATGTTTTACGTTTGGGGGGTAAAGAACCATAATTACCATGTCATCTCGTACTTCTCATTTAAGTTATGGTAAGAATTAGTCAACATCGAGGGGTGTGCTGGCTAGTTTTGTGTTGACTTGACACAGGCTATGGTCATCTGAGGGGAGGGAACTTCAATTAAGAAAATGCTTCCATAAGATCAGGCTGCAGGCAAGTCTATAGGGCATTTTCTAAATTAGTGATTGATGGGGAGGACTCAGCCTATTGTGAGTGGTGCCATTCCTGGCCTGGTGGTCCTGAGTTCTATGAGAAAGCAGGCTGAGCAAGCCACGGGGAGCAAGTAAGTAAGCAGCACTCCTCCATGGCCTCTGCATCAGCTCCAGCCACTGGGTTCCTGCACTTGCTGCTTTTGAAAATGAACTGTATTGTTGAACTGGGAGTGAAATAAACCCTTTCTTTCCTATATTGCTTTTGGTCATGGTGTTTCATCACAGCAGTAGTAACCCTAACCAAGACAAAAGGTCTGTAAGTTTCCCTCTAAGCAGATCTGTGTAGTTGTTGTTGTTCTCGTCATGACAACCTTATGCATGATATTAATTTAGATATAAATTTAGCACATTTAGAATAAATTTTTCCTTTAGAGACATTAAGGTTGCTGTCAAAAACATTATAAACAGTCTGAGGTTTTGACATTCCTGTCAAATATGAGAACAGATTCTTCAAGTTAATTTTTCTTTCTTTAGTTTTACCTTTGTCTTTTTTGTTTGTTTTTTGTTTTGGGTTTGTTTGTTTGTTTGGGGGTACTTTCCACATTTGTCTACTTGCAAATGTTCAAGGCATATGTGCCATGTGTGGGGCTCCTGCACTGTCATTGTCTATGAATGTTTTAGAAATACGGAGTCTTGGACTCCATCCCAAACCTCCTGGATCAGAATCCATATCTGGACATCATCTCGAAGTAACCTGAGCACATATCCAAGTTTGAGACACACTGTTCTAAGAACCAGGGAGTTGAGCTGCCTCCCTTCTTCATCCTTCTTGCTGTCTCAAAATTACCTCAAGCTCAACGTTTTTGTTTTAGATTATGTGAGCTTTTATCACAAAACACTTTCATCTACGTGGCCTGTAAACAAGAGGCCTATATCTCTCCTACCTCTACATGCTTAGACGTTCATGAGCAAGCATGAGCAGACTCAGTTTTCTGATGAGCTGTAAGGGAATATTCTCGCTGTGTCTTCACATGCTGGCAGGTCTCCACAGCCCCCTTAGAAAGTGCTAAACTAGTCATGAAGCCTCCATCTTGCCAACCAAATCACATCCTAATCCTAACAGTCAACCTGCATGGTTAGGTTTTAACATGTGAGTTTGGAGAGCACAAACATTTGGACCACGGCACTGGCGTCATGCTTTGTTTTCTGTAAGTAGTTCCTTACTCCAGTTTTTCTTGTCCCCCATTTTAATTTTACCACCATGTTTACTGACGCTCATCTCTGAAGCATCATGGTCTATCTTGGACGTTGCACAGCATCCTCCTGATGAGCCCCTCCTTCTACTCCTAACATCTGGAATTTCTGTCTTTTAGATAGAACATTTCTATCTTCTAGAAACAACCATAATCTTGGGTGAGTATATCGTATCATTTCACCATCTTGCAAAAACATTCTCATGACCTTCCATGGCCTTTATAATGAAGATAAAAACTTGCAATGTGTTCATTGAGATATCACACCCTGCCTTCCTGTCTATGGCCATATTCTAAATGAGAGCAATCTGCTCATACTCAGCCCCTCGTCACCTAGCAATTTACCTGTTTAGTTCCTGGTGTTCTTATGTTCTGGGCTTGATTATTTCTCTCTCAGTGAACCTTCCCTTCCCTTCATGATCATCCCATTCTCTTATCTCACATTTTACTGCCATTTCTGGCAATTTTGTCATAGTTATGACTCAACGTTCATTTTTGTAATTCTGGATTAATATCTATTTCTTTCACTGACTTTTTCCCTGGGAAGACATTATTTTCTTCCTCTACTATAATCCTACCATGCCATTTAGTGTTTTATGGGTGATGGGCAATATGCTACAGGTTGTAATATAAGCAGCTCGCCCTCTGGTCATAAGTACCTTCCATGTGAGTTGGGTTTCTTCTGCTCTGCTGTCACATAGCTCACTATCACCTAAATTGGATGAAAACCAGATGGTTTTCCCAGATGAAGCCCTCCTTACATACTTATATGGAATCTATTAATAGTCTACAATAGTTATTATTACCATACATATTTCTGCCTGTGTGTTAAGCAGTGTAAGTAACCATTTGCTGCCACTGTGAGATAATTAAAGCACTCCCTCCTTTGACTGAGGGTTTAAGCCCCCTCTGTTTTCTCCCATTTTCCTGGCATTTGGCTGACAAGGATATCTCAGAGCAGAATGATGCATCACCATCTCTTAGACATTCAGTTCCAGAAGTGGCATGTCACTTGTTTTGACCTTTCATTGATTAGAAGCAATCCTGTGGTACCTTCACAATTAGCGAAATAGTGAAGGATCATCTTTCCATGGGCTCAGGATATACATAGAATCAGATATGTATGTAAACTAGAGACCTCCACCATAGGATAAACTCCTGAAGTAGGTCATAGACAGCAATGGTCGGCCTGTGGACTTGACTACATTGCATGATGACAGGATAGGGAAGTGCACTTCTGGAGAGGACTAAATGAAGTGAAGAGACCTTTCCTGAATGTGAGCAGCACTATCCAATAGGATAAGAGCAGAATAAAAAGAGAATGGAGCAAGAAGAAGGAAGACCATTGTCACTGCTAGTCTACCTTTCTGCTTCCTGGTGGCAATCATGTGAGCTGCATTTCTGCCCTTACATTGTGATACTCTGCCTCACCACAGACCGTCCCACAATGGACTGGAACCTTAGGAACCATGAGCCAAAAGGAGCCCTTCTTCCCTTAGGTTGTTCCTGTCAAGTATTTGTCCACAGCAACAAGGTCTGGCAACATCACTACTACTCTGATGTGTTCAACTCTGGTCTCTCTGATGATTAATTCATATTGCTGCTTGCATGAGTGGTTGAAGAATTCAGAGGATAAAGCAGAAACAGGGACAGAGGCCGGTTCAGAATGGCACTGGCAGAGGACTTTCCTAAGCCATTGCAGTTTTTCTCCTGCTGACAGATTTGCACCATGCTGACTCAGTGATCAACAATGTGCTCACCCATCAGAAGGTCAGCTTATGTAATGTCTGATTTTCTATGCTGAGGTGACATTAAAAGTTTCAGGAAAAAATGTCCCTGTACTAGACAGTATGTGGATGTTTTACATCTACTGTTATGTGGTAACTCTCTCAACAGTTGTGCAGTGTAGGCATTCTTAGCTCGGTGCTCTATATATCTTGACGTGGACCACATGTCTCCTGGATATCTGCCATAAGATGTAGGGTCAGGATGTCTGCCCTAAAACTTGTGTGCCAACTCTCAGCCCCATGCTACAGCTTATGAAACACCTGAATATTTATCAATGCTGAGAATGAGTACATGAAAGTGACCTAAGTAATCTACCCATTGTAATCTCTTTGGCCTAGCCTTTAAAAGTATACTTCACAGAAGAGTATATTGGAGAGTTTTATCTGGGGTCAGAGAACAGAACAGCCACTAGATATAGAGGCCAGAAAATGGTGGCACACACGCCTTTAATCCTAGCATTCCAGAGGCAGAGATCCACCTGGATCTCTGTGAATCCAAGGCCACACTGGAAACAGCCAAGCATGGTAACAAGAGCCTTTAATCCCAGGAAATGAGGGCAGAAAGCAGAAAGGTATCTAAGGTGTGAAAACCAGGAACTAGAGCTGATTAAGCTTTTAGGCTTTAGAGCAGCAGTTCAGCTGAGATCCATTTGGATGAGGACACAGAGGCTTTCAGTTTTAGGAAACAGGATCAGCTGAGGAATTGGCAAGACCTTTCAAGATTCATGCTGCATGCTAATGCCAAGATGGTTTTCTCCAATTTATCAGTATTACTTTGGATCAGTGTTTTTTGGGGGGGTGGAGGATGGGAATGAAGCAAGGACAGCATAGGCTGTTTTCCATCTAAGACAATGGCCACTAAGTCTCTCACTGTTTCTTTGATACATACACTCACCAATGTTTGTACAAATAAGCTAGTTTGGGGCTTAATTTTATACATAGACAAAGCACTAAATTGTGAAGGTGCCTATTACTGGAAAACCATAGAAATTTCCAGAGACCTGTTTACCTCCATGCACCCATCCCTGTGGGAGGTGGACCATCAAAGCACACTGAGCTGAGTGACAGTCGGTGCTATGTTAAGAGTGTGGAGCCTATTAAGTATAGAAAGAGAAGTTGAAGGATCCCATTTTTCACCAACTCTAATATGGTTAATTTTTAAAGCTATTTATTGAACACAAAGACATTTGATTGAGCACTTAGGAGTCTGGCACTCTCATTCATCACCTGTATTCATCATATCTGTGTTGAGATGTGCAGAAGGGTCTTTATGTGCTCACGGTGCCTATAAAATAGGAATTTTTTTTCCTCGGGTCATTTTTTGAAGATTGCTGCTACCCGTTATTTCATGTTATTAGTTTCCAAGTTCAGTCAGTTTACTTGCTGCAGAAAGAAAGATTGTTTAGGGAAACATACACTTTCTATTTCTTTTAATAGCTTGTGTTATGATATGTTTGATAGTTCATGAAGGACACTGTCAGGTTTGGAGAATGAGCTAATAAACTTTAGGTACTAAGAAATACAGCCCCATAATGATGCCTACTTCTATGCAGAGGTATTTTATCAGCTTAATGGCACCTTTTAGTGCCTGACACCTCGGTTTACAGGTTTGCTCAACAGCCTGTTTGCCTCTGTGCCAAATTAGTGTTGAGGGAGGTTTCTGATTAGAAGAATATTCAGTTTGGATATTAGAGTTATGGCTGTCAAGTTGGAGGCGGTCACTCAGTTTTATCTCAGGTGGTACCTTTTAGTGCCGTTGCTAACGTGGGACTCATGAAATGCCTTAGAAACCATTGTTTGACTTTAAAGGTACAAATCAAGGTATGTGGGCAGCTGAGGGCACCTTCTGCCTAAAGCATTAATGGGCATTTTCTTTTGCAAAATCTGTTCTATCTTCCCCAGATAAAAATAAAAGTATCACCTTATTTTAAACATAAATGTTTCAGCAGCAAACGAGAGCTTGTAATCCATGGGAAAGCATCGTCATGTTCAGAACCTAAGTGGTTGGTTAATGAATGAAACTAAGATTGAGGACATTTGCAAACTAGAACATTAGGTCAGGAATCAGAGTGCTGTAGACAGTGTTCCAGAAAAAGGCCAGCAGCCATCACCAGTCCTGAGCTCATGACATTCACCCACAAAGACACTTCTTTGTTTCTCTCCTTGGAAATGTGCACTCCGGCAAATAAATAAGGAAATAGTTATCCTCTCTATGGGCAGGGGAGTGAGTTAAATTATGTAACAAAGTTTCTCCATGCTTGAAACAGTGGGGTGACATGCAAAGTGACTCCCTGAATCATCTCTCAGCCGTCCCTCTGCCTTGGACCCATTTATTAGGCTTTTATTCAACAATTTCCTTTATTTTAAATTTTATCTTCAAACAGTGGACAGTCACTAATTTCTTCTTTGTTTTCTTAAAGTAAAGAAAAGCTTTCAAATCTCACCCGAAAGGGTCTAGTACTAGTAGTGTTCTTTGGAATTGACAATGAACTAGCCTAGCCCAGGTCCATGTAACCTAGGTGAGCTTGGAGCTCCGTTTCCATCCATCACATTGGTCAGTGAGCCTTGCACACTCTCAGCATTGTGCCGTGTGAACAGCATGTGACATTATTAACTCACCTCCGTTCTTCTCGCAGATGAGTACTGCAGAAGCACATGTACTTAGGGAGTGATAGATGCAGAGAAACACTCAACTCCATGCTGCTCAGGAATCAAGGGTGCATTCATGTGAGTGGGAGGAGAGTCCATGGCGTCTGCTGAAGGTCTGCAGATGTTTGTGGGGGCTTCCTGCTCCATTCACTGATTCTGAAATCATGCAACAAGTATTATTATAGTCGGTTACTCTTTCCTGTTGAAGGATGTGATAACCTTCAGGGTAAGAGACTCCATACAATAAAGGTCAGTTTACAGTTTCTAAAAGTGTCACTTTAAAAAAAAATCCTTAATTTGTGGTTCATAATTTGTATCTGTGGTGATGTATTTTCTGTCCTGTGTAGCTACCAATAACTTCAATATGTACAGAAACTCTCTTTAAAAACTTTGATCACGGGTTGGGGATTTAGCACAGTGGTAGAGTGCTTGCCTAGCAAGCGCAAGGCCCTGGGTTCAATTCTCAGCTCCACAAAAAACAAAAAACAAACAAACAAAAAAAAACTTTAATCACACTGCATTTCTTGCCACCCCAAGAATAATGAATTCATAGCTGCAAAGTTTTGTGCTTATAATTTATATCGTGTCAGACTGTGGACACATTGAAAGTTGCTGTAGCAAGTACCTCATTTAAACTGGATGTGTTCGGGGGCTTACAGGACACCTAGGCCCCTTCTGCTGGCCATAGCATACATCCCACACAATGGACTTCGACTGAAGGAAGTCATGATCAGAAAATATTGACACAGCTAGGAACAGAAGAGACATTAACTTATTTTTCAAGCCTGTTTGTACCTCTGTGCTGAAGTTATAACACTAATTTTATTTGTCCTACATCATAGTGATATAATTAAATATTCCACAGACTAATAAAATGTTAGTTCATAATTTGTTAATATTAAAGTTATATTAATACTTTAAAACTCAATCAGGACAGGGTGTATTTTAAACTTGCTGGTAAGTTCTATCTGGACACGTTTGTTGTGGAACCTTGGGATAGGAGTTGAAGAGCATGTTCTGCCGAGAACCAGTGCTTCAAGAACTTCGGATGGGAGGGATGGGAGTTGAAGAGCATGTTCTGCTGAGTACCAGTGCTCCAAGAACAGAGCCATGAAGAACAGAAATGAATGGCAATGGACTTGGCAACTCAGAAGGTACTGTTAACTACACAGAGTTTCAATATGTGGATAAGCAAGTGTAAAGGCTGGATCTGAGGACAGTAAATGTGAGATGGTAGAGGTGTGTGTAAGGCATGGAGACTGATTCTGTGAACCATTCAGCCACCAGATAAAGTGAAGAAGAAAAAGCTAGAGAATTTGATAGCATGTGGTTGTAAAGGACTTTGTGTTTGTGAAGAGTTTCAAAGAATAAAGAGCAAGGCTCTGCATTTGCAAGCTGTGTAACACTGAGGGATGTAACCCTGGAGCACCTGTCTATGAAACTGAAATAATGATGCATACTGAAAAGATGGTTTGGGGGATACAATTCAATTTACATCAATATATATTCGAGACAGGGTTTCCCTGTGTAGTTTTGGTGCTTGTCCTGGATCTCGCTCTGTAGACCAGGCTGGCCTTGAACTCACATAGATCCACCTGGCTCTGCCTCCCGAGTACTGGGATTAAAGGCATGTGCCACGACCCCCCAGCCCATGATAAAGTATTTTCACCCTGCATATCTTACTTTTCTTCTGACAGGGTGGCCAAGTTATCCAGTAGGACAGTTCTGTGTTTTGCTGAGCACATGATGGATCAGCATAAGCTCTAAGGAACAGTCCTGTGAAGACTCCTGTTGCCCTGCGTCTAGAACCCAAGATTCATGCCATTTGGGAGGGAGGGGCTTAGCCACAGAGATGACCAGCATGAAATGTGCCTCCCTTAGGGACCCCTCTTCAAACACACAGTGCCTCCTGAATGCACAAATGGGCATGGTGGGTGTAGTGGAGACCAATAAAAACCTTGGAAGGTCGAGGAAGCAGACAGATGAATCCATGGGAAACTACAACTGATTTTCAATAATGAATGAAGTATTTAAGAGGAGTCTGTTTCCATAGTGCTAGGGTTTGTTCCAGAATGCCTATGTTGGCCCTCAGCCTGTGCTGTCGGAGAGGGGGGGTGGTGAAACCTTTACAGTGAGGCCTAGTGGGAGGAAGCTGGGTTATTGGGGCTTGCCTTTAAGGAGGATACTGGTACCCAAGCTTCTCCTCTTCCTTCTCTGTGCCCCCACAAAGTAAGCAGCTTGCTTCATCATTTACCCTACCATGACATACTCTGCTTCAGGACCCAGAGCAACCAATTGTGAACTAAAACCCCAAACTGTGCCCAGCAGCCTTTCCCACTTCTGGGCAGCCTGCCTCGGGCATGGTGACACAGTAAGTAATAGGAAGCAGACGGACACATATGCGGTGAGGAAACAGAGGGGAAACAGAATTTTAAGACTTTGGTGACCAAGGAAGCTGAAAGCTGTATTATATACTAGAGCCTTGTCATTGGGTCTGGAACCAGTTATCTCAGTCAGAATCACTTTTGAGTAAAGATGCCCTAGAAGGGATTGTCATTCTGCTGTCCACAGAGTAATCGGGGGCATGGGGCTGAAATCATGGGCAGACTTTTTCTTTATAGGCACCAGGTCAGTCGCTGAAGTACAGCTTTGGCACTGTGCTGCAATTTTCTAAATCATGATGAGTTCAGTTCAGATACATACTAAGCTCATTATGTGTAAGATTGGCAGGCCCCAAGAAACTGTATCTGTTCTGTAAAATCATAATTCATCATAACTTCTCAAAAATGAAGGATATAAATATTCTAGGGACAATTCCCAAGGAAAATGAATTTTGAAGTAGCTACCAAAGTGTTGACTGTTGTTGGATGGTTACAATTGTTTAGGTGGATTCTTTTTAAATACACCATTTCGTTAAATATTTCATGCTTTGCATTTTTACCATTCCCCTTTTCCCTCTGACTCATCCCATATCCATCTCCCAGCTTTGTGTCCTCTTTTTCTTTTATTTTCTTTTTTTAATAACCCACAGAATCCAATGTGTGCTTTCCATAAATTCATGATTGTCAGCTCTGCACTGAAATGTGGTCACCTCACCCATTGTTATATTACACTGCCCTCCCTGCCCGGCCATCAATGTCAATAGCTTCTCAATTGGGAATGTGAGCTCATGGGTCCCTGAGATACTTTTTGTGATGCTAATAACCTGGCCAGTGAGAGTGGCAGTATCCGTTTTTGAAGCACCACCACAAGACACCCACTTCTGCTGATCCGGAGCCAGACATAGTGACTGCTGCTTCTGGTGGTGTGAATTACCTCGTAGGTCTGTGTAGAAGCAAGTGGAGCCCACAGATGAGCTCTCACTTTATCTCCTGATAGTTAATTACTCTACTTCTAGGTCCATTAGATGGTTCCTAATCACTGGGTTGTCTCTGGCTTCACTCACAAACTGTTTGATAATTCCAGCCTACTTGTTTTCTTAAGTGAAATCCAAATGACTGAGTGCCTGAGATCCAGAATACCATCCAAAACTGAAGTGTGCTGAAGTGTGCTATGTAATTAACACAATTTCATGAAAAGCTGCTTATTCTAAACTGCCAATACATTGTTAATGTTCCCTTGACCCCTCCAAAGATCATTTCTAAAAAAAAAAAAAAATAGAAAGAAAGCAAAAGAAGAAAGAGCATCTTTGCCATCAAACTTTAGAACAACTAATCAGGAGTGTGCATGATCACAGAGTAAAGAGGCAGCACAGCATCCTAGTAGATACTGAGGGGGGACACTTCTCCCTCTCCATGGGACATCAGTGAAAACCCAGAGCTGTGTGATGCAGTTCCGTGTTCTCTAGGGCTGTGCATCCCTGCTTGCTTGGCAAGTCATTCAGCAGACAGTGCACATGATGTGTGCTCATTCTGCTTCTCTGCTGTGAACACGTTGCTTCCAGTTCTATGGAAGGTCCAGAAGAGCCTCAAGCCACTTCCTGCTTCCCTTGTCTGGCTCCTCCATCTAAGGAGCCCCACCAAAAAGCAGTTTTTCTGCCTGCTTCTTTCCCCTCTTCCAGGAAGGCCACAAAGGCACTCTATGCATTCAGTAACTCTTCAGGAAGATGAAGATGAGTAAGACCCAAACTCTGTGTTCAGACATTTGAAGGGCACAGATATTGAGAAAAATCATCACTGTAGTATAGAACACCTGGTAGAGGAGCAGTGTCCTACTGCATCCTGTACTGGTGTGCAGAAGAACAAGAGAGGCCTGCGGAGAGGAGCTGAAGACTGGAGTCTGAAAAGATGTGGGTCAAATGGGGAATGGAAACATTCCAGAGGATGTTTGGGGGATGCAGAAAGGATGGTTGTAGACACTCACCACCAACAGTCATTGCCATCAAACCCATTCCTATATTTCCCCTAAAGCATTCAGAAAATGGATATTTTAAAAATTATCTCATGTGGGTTCAATGTGTGCTGTCTTCTTAATATGTAGATTATATATTGTAATGCAGCATATCGTATTCTTTTAAATAATGAAGTCATGGCCTATGACTGGAGACCTTAAACTGACCAGTGATCACAAGAAAACTTTAAGAAGCCATTTAGACATACTACCCAAAAGCGCCCCTGGTTTTTCAGATGAATTCTCTTAAACCTTGAAGAAACAAAATTCCCTATGCTAATTAAGCTGCCTCACAGCATAAAGGAACCAGCCTTTTCTGAAACAAGTATGACTACAATGTAAAACCTAGGAAAGCCGGCACAGGAAGGATGCCCTGAAAGAATGGCTGTCTGTTCATTTAAAAAATAAAATATAAAAATATCTAATTAAAATTTTGGAAGAACATCATGGGAAAATATTGGGAAAGGAGTAATTGTTCTAGATATTAATCCATAAAACTATAGCAATTAAAACAACATGAAGTCAGAACAAATTAATCAGTAAAGAGTACAGAAATAGGCACAAATAATTATGGTAATTTAGTGCAATAATAAAGGCTATAAATAAATGGGCTAAGGATGACTGTTCCAAAATAGTATGAAGACCGTTGGCTAAATGATGTTCAAAAAATACCACTTTGAAATCACAGTTTAAATTAAGTTCTGAATGGCTGAAATAGTACATTATAAAAAGATATGCATACGTATACTAGATCAAGATAAAATAAACTGTAAAGATGATTCAGTAAATAATGTGCTCACAGGGACCTGAGTCCAGTGTCTAGAACATAACCAAGTCAGATGTGGTAGTGACTCTTAGACTCCAAACTCTGAGAAGGCGGAGTCAGCAGATCCTGGGGCCCAGTGGCCAGTCAGCCCAGACCAATCAGCCAGCTCCAAGCCATCAAGAAATCCTGTCTCAAGAAGTAGGAAAGGGCAAAATGTAATTATAAAACTACATTTCAAAATAAACAAACACACGATGGACAGTTCCTGAGGAACAATACCCAAGCTTGTCCTCTGGCCTCCACAAGCACCTGTGCCTTCGTGAATGGGCACACAGGCACAAAACAATGTGAGTAAATATTTTTGTAGACTTTTCATTAGGAGGATTCACAAAGTAAAAGACCAGTGCTGGTAACTGTCACACTGACAGGTACATTCTATATTTGGCAAACCATAGTTTATTAATATAACAGACTCAGTATTCTCAGTAGAAAGAGTCCTGATTAATTTGTCAAGCGTGTGACACTAAGAAACTAAGCAATGGAAGTGGATAGGCATGTCATCTATGGGCTTATGTGCCTTGGGAAGAACCCAGAAATGCCTAGGTAGGTATGAGCATTTGCTCAGTGCTGCTGCTAACTTAAAGATGACTACAGTGGAGGTCCATCGGTGACCCATTAGAAAAAGACAAAGCAAGTTTGTCCTCTCCATTGCTGGCTGTGTTTGAGAAATGAGCATGCCTATGCACTGTTGAAGAAACATTCTGGCACTTTTAGTGCAATGTGGGCTGTATCTACTGGCCTCTCTATAATTAAACACATCTGAACACACATTGAGAGACTTTGACATATGAAGGAAAATTTATATAACAATGAAAAGTTAGAAAGATCTTAAATGTTACTCAGAAATGCAGTCCGTCTGGGTAACTGCAAAGGTTGAAATGTCTGCTTAGGTCCTGGAGCCTGTCAGTGAGGACGTGACTGGTTTGTGAGGCAAAGGGAACAATGGCTGCGGCAAGTGGAAGCTCGTGGTCACTACGGTGCAGCAGCTCTCACCAACAGCGAGGTTTCCATGAGGGAATGCTCAACCAGGCTGCCAGATTTTCAATTTTCCTGGAAGAGAAATTGGAACTGGAGGATGCACACCCAGGTTCTTAAAAATAAGACATGTGGGTTACCTGTAGGACCCTCATTGTAGCAGAACATTTCTTTGCCCCATCTCCTGCCTTCCCTCTCCAAGAAAGGATTCTGTGCCTTACTCATGTGTGACAGTCTGTGGGAGCAGTCTGCACCCCATTAATGACAACTGCTTGTCATGGAGCATTAGGAAGCATTGGGCACCATCATGTGTCTCTGTTTCTCTCTATCTCTGTCTCCATCTTCACTAGAAGTTACAGGAGTCCTGGAACAAAACAAGATGTGAAACAGGTCCATAGCAGGTGGCCCCTGACCTCTGACATGCCATGCATGAGCAGAACCTTTGTGGTGAATCCTAGGACTGTCGGCTCTTTGAGTGCCACAAAGCTGACTAGGAAAGTAATGACTTAAACATGTGGCAGTTTTAATATATATGGGAACATCTCTAATGTGTTTGTAAAAGAGGGATAGTATACAGAAAACATAAAGTGTAACATGGAACTGTAGAGGGCAGCTGTCCCAGCTTTCACCTGTAAGTACTCCCCCGTGAGGCTTCCGGTAACCGTCACGCCGATCTATGGCCTGCCCCTGAGGCAGGGCCAAGACGGGAGCCCTTAAGACCCAAGATCCGAATGTGCCAGATCTCTTGGTTCCTGGTGATCCTGGATGTTGGATGGTAGACCGAGCAGAGTTCTCCAGAGAACTCAGCTGGACTGCACTTCACCTCTCCCAGGTCCTGTAACCTATCCCTTTACTTGTTGTAAGTTACCCCCAAAATAAACCTCCCTTTTAACTATGTGAAGTTGCCTTAATAAATCCCCCATTATGAAACTTTCTATATAAGAACACTTTAAATATAAAATGTAAATTGATATACCACATACTGGTGTGTGGGTTGAGGAGACCAGAAGAGTGGCAGAACTTTCTCTAGTGAGTACCTTGAGACATGGGACTTGGGACAATATTTAAGTATCCTTTCTTTTCTGTATGTTTATACCCTGTAATAAATACTTTTTAAAAAGACATTATTTTTAGATGATTGGTGATTGTTAGTTTTAATTATCAACATGACACAATCTAAATCACCTGGACAGAGTCTCAGTGAGTGACCATCTAGATGAGGTGGGCTTTTGTGGGGGACTGTGTGATGGTAATTCTGTGGGTGGTGTCATTCTTTAGGCTCAGGTCCTGGACTGGGTAGTTGGCATGTGTGCATTCATGGTCTCTGCTCTTGACTGGGTGTGATGTGACTTGTTATCTGAAGGGTCTGCCATTCTGACCTCCATGGTGTGATGGACTAGATCCTGGAAATGTGGCCAATACAAGCACTTTGTCCCCTCAATTGTTTTTCATCAGGGTATTTTACGTAGAAGTGAAGCTAAGACAGTGAGAAAAGACAGCATGGAGCATTATAGAAATACTCTAATCAGAAGGCTTTTCCCTCTCAGTGGAGTAAACATCTGGTCTTAAGAGTGTGCCTGTGAAGTGAAGGCGAGCCATGGTGCGCCTGAACTGATGGAGTGATGTTGGCACAGGCTGGTGTATGGTCCAGTTTTAAAAAGTGGAATGTCTAGAAATAATTCATGACAAAGTTAACGCTGTAGACAAGCCAGGCGGAGGTGTGCTTTCCGGTAACTGGCCCTCAGAGTCTGTTCATCTATGTGGAAATAAACTGAAACTGAGCCCCGACCTCTCATAGTCACTCAGAAGTGATGCCACATGGATGAGAAATGTCAGTATGAAAGGTACAAGACATCTGAAGGCTGTCTGCAGATGACCTTAAGGACTTTGGAGGAAGATGTTTCCTTTGAATCAATTTCAAACCATGAAAACAAGTTGCTCAGCTGCATCAAAGTGGAGAGCTTCTGTTCGCCAAAAGACTTCATTAAAAGTTTAAAAGTATGGGGCTGGAGAGATGGCCCAGAGTTTAAGAGAACTGGCTCTGCTTTTCAGAGATCCTGAGTTCAATTCCCAACAACCACATGGTGGCTCACAACCATCTATAATGAGATCTGGTGCCCTCTTCTGGCATGCAGGATTATATGCAGCCATATTATATACTGTGTAACAAACAAACAAACCAATAAATAAATAAATAAACCTCAAAAAAAGTTTAAAAGTATGAAAAGATAAAAACTATTTTAATGGTGTGTGTCTGTAGCCTCTATAGTTTTAAACACTTAGGGTAGGTTAGCTCCTGTACTAAACACTTCACATATACCAAGCACTTAATTTCACAGTAGCCCTGTGATAAAAAATACCCCATATCCTGGATGACACCGAGGCAGGGAGGACAGGTGACTTGCTCAGCCATGCAGTAGTAAGTTGGTATTTAAACCCATTCAAGAGATTGAACAGACAGCTCACCAGAGAAAATCTCACCAGTCAGTAGACAGAGAATTCCAATAGGAAGCTGACTAACTGGATCAGCCAAGATCAGGGAGCTCAGGGTTCACTGAGAGATGGCCTCAGATAAAGTCAGAGTAATGGAAGAAGACATCCCATATCAACCTCACACCCTACACACATGCACACTCACACACACAGCAGGCATGCATGCATACATGTGTACTACATGCAGGCAGACCTAACTGACAGCAGCCAGTCAGTCAGCTTCCCATCATACAATCATGGCAGAGACATGTGCTGCTGAACAGAAGGTGGGTGACATCATCGTCTTCACAGCCAAGTCATTGATATTTTGTCACATTTTTGTGAGGAAAAAAAAACTATCTCATTAGGTCATATTTTTTAAAATTTAATACATTTTATCTCACATGGACATGTGAAACAGTTCCATTAAAAATAGAGGCAAATACATCTCAATTCATAAGACATGCATCCATAGTTTATTAAATGGCTTGTAAAATATAAAATTAGTCTTCCAAATGGAAGGAAATTGAGCCTTATTCAAGTATATCTTGATTAAAAATACAGTGTGTATTTGACTGAAAAATTTATTTAACTTGGGCTTTGAAAAATAAAGACTACTTCATTTTTTTATTAAATTTATTTATTTATTTATTTTACATCCCAACTGCAGTTTCTCCTCCTTCTTCTCCCATTCCTTCCCCCCACCTCCCCTCTGCCTACCCCGAATCCACTCCTCCTCTGTTTCTGTTCTGAAAGGGGCAGGCCTCCCATGGGTGTCAACAAAGCATGGCATATCAAGTTGAGGCAGGACTAAGCCCCTCCCCTCATATTAAGTCCTGGGTAAGGCAACCCAGTATGAGGAATAAGTTCCCAGAAGCCCGCCAAAGGGTCAGGGACAGGCCCTGTTCCCACTACCAGGAGTCCCAAAAGTAGACCAGCTACTCAACTGTCTCACATATGCAGACTTAGGTCGGTCCCATGCGGGCTCCTTAGTGACCGTCCAGTGTCAGTGAGCTCCTATGAGCCCAGGTTAGTTGTTTCTGTCCGTTCCCTTGTGGTGACCTTGACCTCCCTGGCTCCTATAATTCCTCCTCTCTTCAACAGGGCCCCCCCCACACACACACACACCCTGAGCTCAGCACAGTGCTTGGCTGTGGATCTCTGCATCTGCTTCCATCAGTTACTGGTAAAGGCTCTCTGATGGCAACTAGGGTAGGCACCAATGTGATTACAGGAGAAGGCACCCTCTCCACTATTGCTAGGAGTCTTAGCTGGGGTCATCCTTGGGGGTTCCTGGGAGTTCCCCTTGCACCGGGTTTCTACCTGAGGAGTAATGAAAGAGATGACCTGATGGGGGTGCATTTCAGGGTCAGGTAAAACCTCCCTTAAAAAGATGTGTGTGTACCAGTTTAAGGGAGTCAGTAAATCACAATGGTGACTGGTGAGTAAGCCTGGCAGGTTTTCGGGCTGTGGTTTTTGTTTTGTTAGTTTGTTCTGGAGGGAGGGTGTTAGATTTGGTTGTCTTTTTAACCACTGTCCCCTGCTCTATTCCTCACTTTTTCTTCTTCTGTAATTTTCTTACCTTAAGATACTGACTTAGGAAGGATCGAGTCTGGTTACTGTTCAATTTATCACAAACTATAGCACATTTTTATACTGATCTGTGAAATATTTTTAGTCGTGTTGTTATAAAACAAAACAAAACAAGAAACAAACAAACAAAAAACAGAGGTAAGGAGTGATAGGCAGTGCTGGGGGAAGAAAACCCATCAAACCTCTCTGACCAGATAGTAACAAGAGAAGGTCCTTCACTGATCACCTCAACCCTCCCCAGGCCTGCCAGCAGTCAGCTCATTTGGTTCAAACCTCCCTCCCTTAAAAAAAAATCCCAATGCTACCCGAACCTTCTGGAGCCAAAGTGTAATAATGGGTGAATTATGTTTTCTTTCCCACATTTGCACGCGGAGACTGTTTTGGAACTCTTTCAACTTAACTCATTATAATCAAGTTGTCCCAGCCTTTGTTTTAATAAGATTCTAATCTTGAGGTCTATCCTTCGCATCAGTGACTTTACACTGTTAATTGCTTTCTTGTCCTCCATTAAATTGCGGTTACAATTGCTTCATCGGCAGAGGCTCTCTTTGCTTTGTATTCTGCTGGAGTTGCACAGACACTCTAAGCAGCAGCTTCCCACTAAAGAACAAAATTACCTATTATCCCTTTAATCTTGATGTACTTTTTTATGGGTCTAGTTCCTAGCTAGTGTCCAATGAGGAAACAACATATTATATTCCTTTTAAACAGTATTTTTTTTAAAGAAACATAGTATGAAAAGCCAAAATTTATTTCTAGATAGAACTTGCATAGTGTGTTCATTTATTGTTTTATAGGACCAATTAAAAAGACAAAAGAGCCTATTTTCCCTTTGATACACCAGAGTGACTTCCATTAACACTAGGGAATGCTTGTTTAGAGATGAGTGAAGCCATTGCCAGGAAGTGGAGTAACAGGAAGTGAGCAGTGGGTTCAGATGAACAGCTCCATGGTTTTCTCTACAAAAGCTACGCAAAAAGTAAACAGTTCAAGTCTCAAATGCCCTGCCACACACTGTGCCCTGCCACACACACACACACACACACACATGCACACACGCACACGCACACACCACTTTCTGCGTGTTTGTTTATTGGAGGAAATCAAGGGATCATCTGAGGCAGTTTCTTCCTTCAGAAATCAATTGAATGTGAATTTGCTATTTTAACACGGATGACACAACTCACAGAGAGAATTCGGTAATGAAAAGCAACCGGGGAATTTGACAGGTCTTTCCTGAAGTGCAGTCCTTGGAGACCAGCTCCTGAAGGCAGAGGTGAGAGGAAGAAATTGGTTACCTGAAGAACTGTACACAGAAGCTCGGAGTTGAGGGGAGTCGGGCTGACAGTGTCAGGCTTCTCTTTTGACACGTCTGCTTCTGACTGGAGCAGCTCTCCCATCCACACTCCTGTTGGTGCTCTGGCACCACGTGAACGTTTTATATTTTAGTCCTGCATAATGTGGCACAAATTAGGGGAGGCTGTCCTTTACCGTTTCAGTCTTGGGGTAGGCACCTGAGGGACACCTGTTGACAGTGTGACCAGTTCAGGATGCTATCTATCAGGACCTGTTCGGCTTTCGTCTGTTTGCTTGGCTTTAGTATTGATGCATTCATTTTACATCTGGTAGGCATCAAGTTCAAATTTGGTTTCTAGCCTTTGAAAATGCACTTCAAAGACAGAGCGGCCCTCTCTTTGGCATCTCGCCATCTGCCCTCCATCTCCCTGGCCCAGACTTTTCATTTAGCTGCAAAAATCTGAGCTCAGTAGCATATTCTTTGCCACCTCCCAGTCCCCCCCATGGTGGGTTAGCACTCTCTCTGAAATGCTGTTTCTATTCATACTGACCTGGAAAAGGCTTCTGCGATACTTTCCTGTTCTAATTGCTTCCTTTCTTAACTATGACGAATCCTTCATCTCAGAATATTATTTGCAACCTTCTTTGGAACCAAATTAAGCACCAACACCAAAAAAATCCATTACCCAGAGTTTCTTCTTTTGATTTCATTCGTTCATTCATTTGTTCATTTTTCATTTTTAAGTCTGTGTCATGTAGCCCACTTTGGCTTGGGACTGGCTCTGGATCTGTCGGTGACTTTGAACCCTAGACTCTCCTTCTGCTTCTGCCTCCCAGGAGCTTCCTTGCCCAGCTTGTCTTCAAGGTTCCTTTTCTAAGTTTGAAAAAATGACTGAAGAACTGGGAAGGTGGGTCCATGGGAAATGCTTCGTGTACAAATGGCAGAACCTGAGTACTGAGCCCCGTGCCCACATACCAGCCGAGAATGGTCATACACATGTAACCCCAGTCCTGCATGGTCAGTGGACAAAAATAACTGGGTAACAAAATAGCTGGGGGTGAGCAGGGCCTTCTGCCAACCCCACCAACCATGTCCACTGCTGCTAAGGTGCAGGTGTGTAAGGTAGACAGGAGTCTTCCTGCTCATGTGGAGTTTCCTCAGCAGGGAACCAGCTAAAGCACCAAACACTGAATTCAGCAAGAGACCTTGCCTAAAAATTATAAGTATGCAAATCCCCACATCACCCTCCACACATGTGTGCCCAGATGAGCATGCTCCCCACATGCACTCACACACACAGTGACTGAACCTTTCTCTCCTCCTTTACTCTTTAGTAGCCTTTTATGTTGGGGTCCAGTTCAACCTTTATTGCTACGGTCAGAATTCCCTAAAGAATCATCTTTATTTTTCTTCTCACAGTGAGAGTGCTTTTAAATTTTTTCCTTGTTTACTATTGTGTGGTAGTTCTCAAAAGAACCTTGAGGTGAACGATGGAAGAGGGGGAAATGTAAATGGTGGCCAGGTCCCAATAGACATTCCATGTGGACTCTGAATCTTTAAAAATCCTTTCTGCAGACATTCCCTGGCGTGTGAGCTCGGTTATCCCCCAAGCAGACACTGAGATGAGATGTGCCGGAGCAGGGCCTGGGATGATGGAGGCAGTGGGGGAAGCAGAGCAGTCAGAGAGAGTCTGACCAGGATGTTCCAGTGCCTGTGGAGGCCAGGGAAAGAGGAGGGTATAGGACAGGAAAGGAAGTCAGGTATAGGACAGGACCACGGTTAGTCTTCAAGCCAGTTCCCTGCTGAGGAAACCCCACATGAGCAGGAAGACTCCTGTCTACCTTACACACCTGCACAGCAGCAGTGGGCATGGTGAGGTCAACAGAAGGCTCTGCTCACCCCAGCTGTTTTGTTACCACCTAAAGTATAGCTCTTGCCCCAAGAGGAAGAGGCCACTACCTGCTGGGACAACCTTGCTTCTACTGGCTGTCCGGCCTTGGAGAGTCCTCACAGGATCACTGGGGTGGGGGCACTAAGGGTAAGACCTATACTTTCATAGATCAGCTCCAAGACTAAACATACTTCCATCCCCACTCCACACATTGCACTTACTGTCTTGTTTCCAACTTGGCACAGCCAAGTTTGAAAAGTTTACTTTTGGAATTTATCACTACCATGAAGATCCCCAACTTTAAAAGAAAATCATTTTCCCACTCCTCGAGATAAATTTAAGTCTATTTTTTCAGCTTAAAAATTATTAGAAAAGAAAATAGAGTCTGTAATCAGGTTCTCTTGTCTAATGAACTGTAAGTTAAGAAATGACAATGTGAAATTCATCTCTTCAGTTTTTCACATTGCTGCATGCTGGCTGCAGGGCTCCTCATACCCAGGGCACTGGCGTTCTTGAGCACTATCAGCTGGAGTGTCCACTCCAGGTGGATGTGTTTCCTTCAGTGTGCCACAAATTACACCTCTAATTGAAAGTGTCCAGAAGTCTGTAAGAATATCAGAGTGCCTATAATCCTTGTCTTGAATTTATGAATACTAATTCCCAGGCACTAAAGTAAATACACTAGTGCTCAGGGTTACCAAAGGATAGTCAAGATTTCACAGCAACCAAGTAATGGTAAGGAGATAGATTCATGTTATGGTTTCCCAAAGATGGCCACATGCCCAAAATCCATGACATATGAGGAGAAACTCAACATATTTTCCCATAAAGCTTAGCTAGACTGCATTCACACCACTGGGGGTAAATCAAACCGCATCAATGTTTAACTCCTGTAAATACTCCTGGCCCAGGACTCCACCTATCTGAGGCTAAGAACCATGGTCATGTGCACCTAGGCTCCCTGTTACTCAGCAACCCTGCCTGATGTAGAGAAAAGCTGGATAAATACTTATAATAAAATAGAGTTTAATTCAATTCTTCTCATCTAAGCATCTGAGTTGCCTATTTGAAGAATGAACCAGTTTATAAAAGCTCATTTAAAAATGTGTTTAATGTGCAGTTGTCTAATGTAGAGTTTTCTTAATCCAGTGGGATAGAAGCAGAACTAGAAACAGCCTGACTGTGGCTACAATGTCAGATTTCTGTGTTCGGCACAAAAGCCACATTGTTCGAATCAATTGGCTTCATAATAAATCAATGTTTATAGTTATCACTGTAATTGCTTTAAAACATAACCATAACTTATGATTCCACTAATAAAACAACACATTTAACAGTACAAGATTTTACTTAAAAGCTGTGTTTGTTTAAAAAAAAAAATTGAAAACCCATGCTTCAGCAAGTACCAAACTGCCATTGAGCCTGTGATTTTTTCCTGGATTTGTGGATTTGCATTCCCCTGTACATAACATCTGAGGGTCAGGTACAGTGAGCATGCAGACCTCATTCATACCTAAGAGAATCTTAGAAGCGCCTGGCATACTGCCCTTCTCTGTATTGTCTGCTTTCTTCTCTCTTAACAAATGTCTTTGTGTAAAATGATCATAGCGATTGCACAGTATAAAATCAGCCCTTAATGAATGTGGGGATTAATTTTATTTTTCAATATTTGGAGAAACATTAATTATTGTGAACTTTTTCTCTAATTGAGTAAAACATTTTTAATTTTCAGAATTGACCAATTTCTTCTAAATTTTCCATGACTTTGTTCATAGTTACTCCAGCTCATGCCTTCCTCTAGTACCAGAGTGGCTTGGGGTAGGAACTGCATCCTTGTGGTCCTCTTTGTAACAAGGACTACACAGATGCCCACAGCACATGCTAAACAAACACTTGCTGAAGTTGAAAAAATACATATGAAATCTCTTACATATGAAATGTCGTATGCACTAGTCTCTGTTGGAAGTGTGTAGAAATGCTCGCCCTCCCGGGCCCTCTGAAGGGGCATTGCTTTCTCTAGACAAGAGGAATTTGAAGTGCAGCATGTTGAAGTGGCAAGCCAAAGGCACACAGCTCTTACTGACAGAGCCAGATGTGGAGCTCTGGCTTCCATAGCCATTCTCTGATCGTGGACAATGCTGTCATACGTTAATTAATACATTTCTCCTTGTGGTCACTGGTGACTGGATCAGCCAGGATTGGGCACTAGGATTCCTACCATACCCTCATCTCCTGTGCTATATAAGTACTATGGAAGAAATGCTCCTGTAGGGGGGCTCAGCCACTGGTGGGTGTCATTTTAACATTTTACCCATCTGAGACATTTTCTCCAGACTAGGGATGCAGTTAAGTCTGTAGCATGCTTGCCTAGCATTTATAAAGCTTTGAGTTTGATTCCCAGCCCTGAGTAAACCAGGAGGTGTGTGCCTGTAATTCCAGCATGGGGGAGGTGGAGGCAGGAAGATCAGGAGCTCAAGGATATCCTTGACTACAAGGGAGTTTTCAACTAGCCTGGGGCATGTGGAACTTTGTCTCAATAAATAAATAATAAAAGGGTTTGTTGTTGTTTTCCAATCAGGAACTTTGAGCAAAGAACCTTGGCCTGTGAAACTGTTTTGAGCATTGAAATAATTTTTTTATTTTAAAATTTCAAAGTCTTCAAAATTGAGATAAAGAAATGCTTCTAGAATGTAACACTGGTTTTATTGTTAAAATGTAGTACTTATAAATATTTCAATACACTTGTAAATAATTAGTATGGTTAGTGTGTTTACTTCATTAGAATTCACAAGTATGCATGATCATTGCTGAACAACCATAACCAATAAAATTATTTTTAATGTTCAGATATTTTGTGATAAAAATAATGCTTAGTGTGCATTCATTTTGCCCTCTAAGATGCAGTGAGGAAGGTCCTCTCAAGGTCTTTAAGTGATCTGATGAGGACTCATTTCATTTTAGTCCTCAGTAAACTAGAAGATACCTAATTCTCTGTGCATGGGCGGGCATCCTGAGCAAGGCAAAGGAGGTCATATGCACTGTCTCCTCTTTCTGGGTTCCACTGATTCTTCCATCCCCATTTTCTGATGTGGGGTTTTGCAAAGTGTTTCCTGCAAAAAGCAGAAAACCCTGGTTCTGCAAGCACCTTGGACCCGAGCCTCAGTTCAAGTGCTTGATTCTTCATCCTTGGCTCCCCCAATCTAGCTCAGTTCTGAGGGGGAGGAAGTTGGACTAACTCCATGGTGCTGCTAGAGAAGCTGCATCAAGCCAGCTAGCTCCCAGCACCATGAATGAAGTCTTGGCAGCTCGTAAGCTCAGAGGGAAAGATGGAGATGTCCTTCACTCCTTGGAGAGGCTTGAGACGCTTAGGCAGCCTTTTTCTCGTCCTTCAGCTCTAGAAGCCACCTGCATCCCTTGACCCACAGCCTCATCCTTTATCCGCATAGCCAGCAATGTCTGGCTCAGTATGGCTCATGTGGAAGCCACATTTAAGGACCTTTGTGGTCATTTGAGGCCAATCCATATATAAGGTGGGATTGTCTTCTCTCCCACCTTAAGGTATTTACCTTAATCACATCTGCAACATCCGTTTGCCAGCTAAGTATTACTGTGTGCATCCTCCAGAATGAGGAAGCTATATGATTCTGCCTACCACAGACACTCTTAGCAAACTCCAGGTGAATGTGTTCCTCGGGGCACCTGAGCAACTGCCAAGTGTACTCTGTGAGTGAGTAACTCTCATAGGCACAACTGCCCATTCATCTCACTGTTCCTCCAAGACGTCCCTAATGTACACACATTCTGCTCTAACGGGGTGGCTGCTTTGCTTTCTACTGACTACTTTCTCTTAAACCTAATGAGAGCAAAGTTGTTTGATTCACTCGCTGTCTTCTGTGTTGTCTAAGTAATGATATCCTGTGAAATAAACCTTTGGTGTGAGGGAGCACAGTGTGTGAGGAAGCACTGTGTGAGGGAGCACAGTGTGAGGGAGCACGGTGTGTGAGGGAGCACAGTGTGTGAGGGATCACAGTGTGTGAGGGAGCACAGTGTGTAAGGGATCACAGTGTGTGAGGGAGCACAGTGTGTGAGGGAAGCACTGTGTGAGGGAGCACAGTGTGAGGGAGCACGGTGTGTGAGGGAGCACGGTGTGTGAGGGAGCACAGTGTGTGAGGGAGCACGGTGTGTGAGGAAGCACTGTGTGAGGGAGCACTGTGTGAGGGAGCACAGTGTGTGAGGGAGCACTGTGTGAGGGAGCACAGTGTGTGGCTCTGGCTGTGTGGAGGGGAAAGAGGGATGATGGGGTGAGGAACAACCTAATCACATATCATCTGCCTTTCCCATCTTTACTTCTGTGTTTTCACTACTGCTTTTTAATTCAGAATTTTTATTTGAAGAAAATGCCCCCCAAAAGAAATTTCTCCAGACTTTGAGGCTGAGCTTGTTTTTCTCTTACTCTCTGTCTCTCTCAGTCCTGCACCCACAAATTGTCCTTGATTCTTTCCGTGTTGGTGTTGAAATCAGCTGCAGAATAAAGTGCCTAGGGAAGTCTGCCACTCAGTGGCTCTCCTATTCTCAGCACATTCCGTGTCTCCTCATGCCTCAGTTTCTTTATCTGTAAGATACAAGCAGAGAGGGGTTGTCCACTTCATACTGCCCTTGGAAACCAGCATCGTGCTTTGGATTTTACTCATATATTGGTTGCTAAAAGTCACTGGGGCCACCTGACACAAACCCATAGGACAAAGGCTGAATGCCTGAGCATGGAGGGACCTGAAAATCAGGGAGAATTATCTTGCATTGGGAAAGAATAAGAAATATACTGAATGTGTTTAAATTTTGATTAAAATGTATATTTCTATTTAGAGTGTAGTTAAGCAGAGATGATCTGGCCCAAAGGATACTTTAAGCATCATTAAACATGATCTTCCCTAAATGAAGTAGACAGGAGCCAGGGATAGGTGAGTCCCTAGACGCTCTGTGGACTTTTAAGAATGAGTCAATAAATGGGCAGTCAGCTTCGGCCTGGACATTACCACCTGTGGAGGTGGGGATGGGGACCATGAGGACCTGGCATCTTACTCCTGGGCAAGCTTGGCACTGCTAACACTGTCCGATCCCATTCATCTGATGCCTTAGTGCCCACTAACAGACGAAAGCATCCACGGCAAGCCAAGAAAGGCTGCCAGAACACCTGCCCCCAACTGTTTCCATCCACAAGACCACGTGGCCACAAGAGCCCTGTGCAGAGGAGCCAGGACTGTGAGCAAGGGACGAGGCTGTGGTCAGCACACTCTGAGGTTTGTTCCTTATCCCCATGCCCTTTGTGTGAGGCTCTTTTAATTCAAGAGTCATGTCCAGGGGCTCTTGTGACTGGTGATTTTCATCAGCACCCATCTCCTCCTCTCAGAGAAGCCTTGCAGATCTCACACTGTACCCCCTTTCACCTCCAGGCCTCTGTTTAGAGTGTTCTTAGCTAAATCACCCTCCTCACCATTCTCTCCACTCACACGGGGCAATTCCTGCCCCTGGTCAGTGCTCAACATCACTCCTCTGCCACGCCAGCACACACAGCACACACAACACACACAGCACACACAGCACACACAGCAGGGGAGGCCGTTAGTAATATCACATGCTAGCCCTGAATGTACTCCTCAGGGTGGGTGTATGGGACAGACTCTGCAGACTTTGTGTTACAACACTTACTTGGCACAGGGCCAGCTCCTACAAGTCATGTCCACATTCATTCCCTCTTGAGAGCTAATCAAAATGATTAGCTGTGATATACTCAGAAAATTTCCTCTATCACTTTGTGCCTCAGTCTCTTCATCTGTAAAATGAGATGATGTAAAAACGCTCATATTATAGGTTATGAAACTGAAGCCCAGTTAAGGAACGGAAGTAAGCAACTAGTCTAGCCTACAGAACCAGAGAGGGAAGTGGACATCCAGACAACGACGATGGCTCATCTTCCAGGATCTCTGTACACACAGCACGGGTAACTGGGTAACTGAGCTCAGGGTGCTGCGGCCCTTGCTTTGTCAGCCTTACCCTGAGGCCCGCCTTGCCCTCCTAGTGTTCTGGGGCCCCATCTGCTTGCTCAGTTGGAAGGTTTGAAGCTGGAAAGTCATCCATGATTCATTTCCTGCGCCTGCATAAGTTACTACAGCCCCGTATGGCATTCTTCCTCTCTGCTGTTTCTCTCTCCACCATACCGTGTGCTCACATAAGACTATTAAATGATTCAGTCTCATGCTCTGACTTCAGCTGCTTCCCACCCATTGGGGTAACAGGAAGCATTTGGCTGGGAGAACTGCAGGAGACAGCAGCTTGGCTCTAGAAGTCATCACTTGCTAATCAAGAGAGCAAAAGGCAGCCAGGGCAAGCAGGGGAGCCAGGGAAACATTACAGACAAGTAAGATGTTGATTGTTTTATTGTAGGAAAGGCTCATCACAATCAATGAAGATAAGCTAGTATATCAATACACAAGAGACAAAATACACAAGGAAGCAATTGATAAAGTAACAACTAGTGGAACAGTGAAAATCCTGTAGTCTAATTAGCAGTCAATATAGATACTAAAATAATACCCTGAGTCTGTCATGTTGGTGCAAGAGTGAATGCACAGTGCACATACAGAAGGCCCTGTGATGCTGAAGTGATGTCTTGTAGAAATAA
This sequence comes from Onychomys torridus, assembly GCF_903995425.1. Classification (NCBI taxonomy): domain Eukaryota; kingdom Metazoa; phylum Chordata; class Mammalia; order Rodentia; family Cricetidae; genus Onychomys; species Onychomys torridus. The sequence continues at coordinate 177,555,226 of NC_050443.1, forward strand.
GTGGACTGGGCTTCTCAGTAGTCTTGACTTACAGGCTCTGTAGTTTTTAGAGGAATCTGCCTGAGAAAAACAGGCAGAAGTGTGCTCAAATACTCATAAGCTTAGATAGTGGAACCACCACTATTTATAACACAGGAGAACTGGAGACTTAGATAAAAAGAAGTAAGAAAAGTATATGCATCATCACATGGCTTTGGGGGGATCATAGTGATGTACAGTGTATGTTAAAACTTGGGCACAATTCTTCTAAAATCTTGGGGGAATATACTCACTCTTCATATGGTAACACTGGGGAAATAAAAGGCTGTTGCCACTTTAGAGGGCAGTAAGAACAGGAAAGGCCTGGGGCTGAGGACATAGTGCCCTGGCTGCCACCTCTCACTGACCACATGAACTGCCCAGCACTCCCAACTCCCCTAGTCCCCCGCACCCACTTTTGCAGAAATGAGAGATAATGTGGTAGAGGTGCTGAGAAGCTGTGGCTAATTCTTATTCTTTTCCACATAGAGGATATTCTATCCCCTGCTAGCACCAGTACCATACACATAATTCCAGTCACCTAATTAATTATACAGGTATCCCCTTACTAATGTCCCCAGAAGTGGCTCCTGAGTCACCCCAGCCCTGGGGCAGTGTTGTCTTTAAGAGCTCTGTGGTGAACTCCAGTCTCAGTCTTCTCAAAGTCCAGTTGCAAATGTCTGTAAAGGTGCTTCACTGCTCTGAAGCCAAATAACCCTCCTACCACAGAAAGACCAGAGCCTGTGTCTCACAGGGACCCAGGGGGGTTGTGGGTAATCAGGGGGAAAGGACACAGGTAAAGGGTGCAGCTAGCACAACACCAGCCAGTCAACAAAGGACCTGTTCTTCCTCCTGCTCTGTTACAGATGCCTTCCTGAATCCACTTCTAGAACAACGTCCCTTCCCGCCATGAATTCCCTGCACAGTCTAGTGGGTGAGGTTGGAAAAGCCTCTAGAGCTCAGGGCACTTAGCCAGATGGGGTACAGCAATAGTGCATAGTCTTTGTGGATAGCCAGCCTGCTCTCAGCTACCCACAAAGTGTGATTCCAAAACTGGAGTTGTTACCCTGATTTGAGTTTCAAGTATAACACAAAGTACTTGAGAATTAGAGTAGCAGTTGACACTCGCCGGGAAGAGGTTGAGAATCTGTTTTTAGGGAAATAAGAATGCAGAAGGTGGGTCAGTTAGGGAGAGGAAAACACTGGGCATGGACAATCAAGTGTGGGAATTTTGGACTCTGAGATCATGCCTATGCAAGAGCAGGGATTGGCGGGTCTAGAATGAACTGCAGTTGTCAAGGCAGATGGAGACACATTTATGCCACATAAAGTCCCAGCTTGAGGGCTCCTGATGGCAGTCCACAGAGTGACCTGCAGGTCCTTGAAGTGCCTGTAGACTTCTGAAGAGGCAGTCCTGAGCCTTCATGACACTCACTCTCAGCTTATCTGTAGACCAGGGTGAGCCCTGATCACGCTCTTCACTTGGCTTGGTTGAATATCAATACATTTCTCATGTTTGGCCATTGAGGGGGCGGGCGGAGGGGGCTCAGCAGATTCAGACCTCAGCTCTGCATCTTCCGGTTCCGTGTCTTCTGTGGCATGTTACCTAATCTCTCTAGGGCTTCAATTCTGTGTCTCTAACAAAAATACAAAAAGACGGCATCCTGCTCCACTGTTCTGAGAATTCATTAGAGAAGGAAAGCATTTGGAGAGAAATTAACATATAAAAGAGAGTTAGCAAGTGACACCTTCTTTCTCTTTGTTCCAAAAGAAAAATTGCTTAGGCAAATATTGAAATATTATTATTATGGCTTTGTGAATATCCAGCTGAACATACTGAAAAATATTTTGTTGACTAAAAATATTTGATAATTACAACCAGGTCAAATGTTGGGGATATAATGATAGATGTGACAGAGTTCTTGCTAATTACAGCTTTCTGCAGGCAGTGAATATATATATATATAACTTATTAAGTAGGTAATGCATATTTATACAGTATGTGCACTGCATAAATATTTCATAGAAAAATAAGATGATCCTAGGTGCTTACATGTGCATGACTCTGCAGTAGTGACTGCCTCACTGGTGATTGAAACTGGAGCTAAGGACCTGTGAATGAATCCCAGATGCCAAGGCATCAAATTCTAAAGTGATTGGATGAGAAGGTAGATTTTGAGCTGAGAAGGACCATGTGTCGATGTCTAAGAAAATGCATTCTATAAATCGTGACACCTCTGAAGGGGAAGTCAGCTGGCTTTCCTAGGCCAGCAAATTGCTGGTGACCCTAGAGAATTGTGTGAGACCACGATTTAATTGCACAAGCTTTAAGAGCTCTGCAGTCCTTTATCCCATTAATTCTACCTACAACTTTGTTCTCTCTGTCCCTTTTGAATATGCAATGCTCATTGATTTCAATGGGAGCTACAGACAGGGAGAAGGGAAGAATTGGGCCAATTATCTGTTCAAAGCTGAGCATCATTTCAAGTACTTGTTAAAGTGTTTGCAGCGCATTAGTGAGTCAGCTCCTGCAAGTTTTTCTAGAAGACTTCACAGTTCAAATGGGCATTTAAAAGGGCTGTCTCCTTGCTTGAACTCTCGGTGTCATACCCACGTGCCACAGTTTGATTGGGACTGCTGGGAGGCAAGGACCCCGCCTTCCAGTCTCTACATTCCTGCTGAGTTGTTTCAGATTTCACCCTGGCCTAATCATAATTGCCAACCCTAAATACCCTTAATTTGTACAGCACCAGTTGGGCTCTCAGAGACCTTTTTGTTTGAAACAGTCTCAGTCTATTGGGCATGCCCCAACACAGACCAAAGACAGAAGTGCTTGAAAATGTAACATACAAAGTGAACTTGCAGGGAAAAGAATGAGAATATGGTATCAGCCCTCCCTCACTTTGTAGACTGTGTGTTACTGCACTTGGATGCATGAGAAAGGCCTCTGACCAAGGCCTATTTCTGTTCTGATTGCCAGTCTGCAATCCCATGCTTATTAGAATTCATAAAAGTATTATTATAAACTTCTTTGGAGTAAGACACAACACATCCCAGCTCCCCACCTGCTGTGTTACCAGAGACTTGGTTCTGGCAAAGGTCACTTCCCTGAAGCTAGAAATCTCCCTTTTGCTTGGCGCTCTTCCCCTGACCCAGAGAGATCATTTGCTCTCACACTTTGAGATGCCATGACCTGATGCTCCCAACATTTCTCCTTTTTATACTGTCTGGGACTTTATAAGGAATAGTAGGACTAATTGTCACTAGGTGTAGCACACGTATGCATGCGCGCGCGCACACACACACACAATGGATCCAAGTTTTAATACCATCTGTATAAAGGAAGAGAGCTTCCATATGCAGTAGCCCAGACATAACCATAACATCCATTCTTTAGAGTGTGTGGATTAACAAGGGAAGGGTGTCAGAAAGCCCCTTTTGGGGGGTAGCTTTTGTCCTGTGTTTTGCTGTTTATTTTTTCTTGGCAGTGTTGTTGATTCATTTTGTGCAGTTTTAATGATGGGAGTATTAAATCTATTACAGACTTTCCTTAGAATGGAAAGTCATACACAATTAATACTTTAAAAGGAAAAAATCTTGCTTATTTTTCTCAAATGTCACTTCATAGGAAACAAAGACCCTGTGAAATAGCTCACCAGATACTTACAACCAAATTCTGTCTGTCATAATCCGGCTTGCAGGGAGATTTTCTTCAGGCCCTTCACGGTTCAGGTCTGTGCTTTCTCACCTGATATTTCCCATGTAAACAGTAACAAAATACATGGGAGCAGCGAGGACCAGTCCTGTTGTGGTCATTAACATGTATTCTCTGGTGGATTGACTTGTAAAATTTCCTTTTTAGTAAAGAATCCATCTCAGTAATCATGATCAACAGGTTTACACTCCTTTTTTAAAATGTCTTTTGTCTCCTGTGATGTAGCCTGCCTTCTGTGATCCTTTTTCCTGCTATAGGAGTCTGTCTTCTGAGTAGCTAAAAAAATCAACAGATAGTCATACAAATGTCCTTTGTGAATATAAGGCTAAGAGTGTCTCAAAAAAAAAAGCTTAAATAATTTCAAAGTAATTACATCCATAATTTTAAAGAAACAATTTGATCTTTAACTAATCAGTGAATATTTACACAACAGAAGTATAATGAGAAGAGGAATTTGAAGATGCTAATGGGAGATAAAAGGCCAGATTCTCTTTCTGGTATAGCTGTTGAAACAGTAGTGCAAAGCTCTGTCATTTGAGCTCCATGTGCTAAAGAGGAAACGTGTCAGTGAAATGGGTGAAAGGGGGCCTCTGGAGGAAGCTGTTGAGCTGGGCTTGACGTTACTGTAACAAAACACCTGAGGCACTTGTAAGAAGGGAAGGTTTATGTTGGCCCATAGGTTCAGAAGTTTTAGGTGCAGTTGGTTGGCCTATTCCTTTTGGACCTGCAGTAAGGCAGCCCATCATGGGGAGGGAGGGGTGTAAGACAGAGAACACTGCTCCTCTCATGGTAGCTAGGCAGCATAAATACACACAGATTCTAATATATCAAGGACACTCACCCAAGGACATAACTGTCTCTCATGAGGCCCCACCGTTAAAGGTTCCATCACCTATCAGTAAATTTTCAAGATCTAAACTATTGTAGGAAAATAAACAATGGGAATAATTCCTGGAGTGCTTTCATACTTCTGTCCTGTGATGGGAACTGTTGAGTTTTTTCATAGCATGAAGCTGTAAAATCTTTCCAGATAAGTAGGAAATCTAAAACCCTATTCCAACAGTGATTCATGGGTATTTTGAGAGCTTTACAGGAATGATAGGCATGAATGCTGTGTGAGATCAGTATAAAGATATTTAGTAGACAAGGAAGGGATCCTGCATCATCTGTGCCATGTGGAGCAGTGCCCTACAGCGTAGACTCATAACAGTGCCCTACAGCATACAGTCATAACAGTGCCCTACAGTGTACTCATAACAGTGCCCTACAGCATACACTCATAACAGTGCCCTACAGCATACACTCATAACAGTGCCCTACAGCATACACTCATAACAGTGCCCTACAGCATACACTCATAACAGTGCCCTACAGCATACACTCATAACAGTGCCCTACAGCACACACTCATAACAGTGCCCTACAGTGTAGACTCATAACAGTGCCCTACAGCATACACTCATAACAGTGCCCTACAGTGTAGACTCATAACAGTGCCCTACAGCATACACTCATAACAGTGCCCTACAGCATACACTCATAACAGTGCCCTACAGTGTAGACTCATAACAGTGCCCTACAGCATACACTCATAACAGTGCCCTACAGTGTACTCATAACAGTGCCCTACAGCATACACTCATAACAGTGTCCTACAGTGTAGACTCATAACAGTGCCCTACAGCATACACTCATAACAGTGCCCTACAGCATACACTCATAACAGTGCCCTACAGCACACACTCATAACAGTGCCCTACAGTGTAGACTCATAACAATGATCTACAGTATAGACTCATAACAATGATCTACAGTATAGACTCATAACAGTGCCCTTCAGTGTAGACTCATAGCAGTGCCCTACAGTGTAGACTCATCCCACCTTCCTCACCAGCTTAGAGAGCCTGTGGGATACTCATTAAGGAAAAATGAAGACTGTTCCACTTTACTTGAACTTCTATTTTGTATCCCAACCCAGTGCCAGTCATGGTGGCACACACCTTTAATCCCAGCACTTGGAATGCAGAGGCAGATGGATCTCTGTGAGTTCGAGGCCAGTGTGGTCTTCATAGTTAGTTCCAGGGCTATATAGTGAGACCCTGTCTCAATATACAAACAAAGTAGGTGTTTTAATGGCTCCAATATATGATTAACTTTCCAGAAATAGAACCATATAAATTATTAGAAATATATATGCTTTTCTTTCTAGAGCTGTTCAAACTCCCTCATTGGCTACAGTCTTCTTACACATTTACTCACCATCTTAAAGATATTTATATCCTTTGCATTTGTACCTAGGAGATTCTTGGTGATTTTTTATCTACTTACTTATAATATAGTTATGTGTAGTCAGTTGTATGTGATTATTACCCAGTGAAATACACATTTTAGTTACCTTCATTTGTGTTCCTCCTGTATATTAGCCTACCATTAACTTAATGAACATTATTTATGTAGATAGGCTGCATATTCTGATTTTTTTCACACAATAAGGAGGAGTACAAAATGTTTTAAGGGCTGTGTTCAGTCATATAGCTGAAACCATTACTGTATTAAGAGTTTGTGTGACAATGGACAGACAGCTCCAGATTCAAATCCTGAGTTAGGAATCCTTTGCCTTCTTAGGATAAAAAGATGAAGTGTTAGAAAGTACTTGGCAGACTTTGAAAGGACCAAAGATAATGTATCAGAGTGTTCAGGATAGAGTATGGCCACTGATGGAGTATGGTGCATGAAAATAATACATGCTGTGCCAAATGATCATGCCTTTTTATAGTAGGCAGATCAGTGTATTAATTCCCCCAGGTGTCTGGGTGAGATGCCAGGTGTATTGTGAGTTTAACAATAACCATGCTTAAAAGTACCAATAGAGAAACTCAATGAGATGTATGCCATCATCATTTACTGCAAGGTAAAGAGACAGAGTCTCACTGAACAGAAAGCTGATGACTACCATGTTAATATTACTGGCAAGATAAGAGGTCTCTAGCTTTTTCTAGAATAACATTTTCAACTGTATTCATCATGCAAAGTAGTAGCCACATAGGCCCCATAAAAGCTATAATGGAGACCATGACTTTGGGATCTAACTTTCCTGAGTCCCCCTGTACACAGCTCTCATGTCCATGGGACAGTGGGACAGCTTCACTGCCAAGCATTGGTGTGCTCCACTGCATGCTGGGTTCACTGCCAAGCATTGGTGTGCTCTGCTGCATGCTGGGTTCACTGCCAAGCGTTGGTGTGCTCCACTGCATGCTGGGTTCACTGCCAAGCACTGGTGTGCTCCACTGTGGGCTGTCTCCTGAGCTATCCTCTGCTGACTGCAGGTCACAACCTTGTTTTGATGCAACACCTGTAATTGTTCACCTGCCGATTCTCCCCTCACCTCAGCCACACAGCTGCTGCTGTGGATCTCAGGACAGCAAGGCCAGAGCTGGCACAAGCGCCTTCCAAGAGATTCAGGAGACTGATCATGGGCAGAGGAGAATGATGTTGAGACTAAAACTCTGAGAAACTTAACTATGCCTTGCCAGAAACAAGTGTTCACCTGTGCTACATCATAAGGCTAAGAGGAGCATGCGCATGCCATGCAGAAAAAGTTACTCAGTGTTCAACAACACTGTGGATGTGGCCTTGTCTTCTTGTCTTCTCTCACCATAGTGACTGAAAACCATTTTAGAATGTGGAAGAAGCAAGTCACAGGACAAGTTCATAAAGTAATCTCAACAAGTTATTCTCCTAATAAAGATGATACACACACACACACACACACACACACACACACACAGAGAGAGAGAGAGAGAGAGAGAGAGAGAGAGAGAGAGAGAGAGCCCTGCTTCAGGGGAGCTCGTGGAAGAAAAGAGGAGGTCCCAGGTGCCTGGAGTGGATTTAAGCTTTCTGTCACAGTGGCCATATATGGTCAAGCAGAATCTGGGCACACTCCCACTGTGTCAGCAGTGAGTTCCTGTAGTCGGTGACACAAACTCACACTCACACAAGCCTAGGCACCAAGTGTTGAACTACAGCAAAGCAGCCTGGAGCCTCAAACAAAAGTGGAGAGAAGCAGTGTAGCACCAGGGCAGGTTTCTGTAGCTGGTGCATGTGTGGAGATAATCAAATGTAAATTATCTGTGGAGGAAAGTGAGGGTCTGAGAGTGTCATGATCACAGAGGTGGTTATTGAAGCCACTGAAGTGTCCTGCGTGCCACAGAATCGAATACAGTTTGACCGTCAGAGTTGCTCACAGAAGATGCATTACGGAGGTTCAGTAGACATTTTCATAGTTTCACAAAAGGAGACCTCTGAAGAATGGAAGAGGGTTTAGAAAATTATATTCTTTATCAAAAATGTGAGGCCCCAGCCATCATACTGCAGACTTTTTAAAGCAGAGACGCAGGGAACTGAAGGTGTGGTCTACAAAGAGGCAGAGGAGGAATAAATGACAAACAAAAGGAAAATAATTATTGATAGTCTAAAAGAAATGGATATAGGTTGTACATGAGTCATATTTTTGCCTCTGAAGTTTAAATGTGAATTTAAATTTATAAAGTATATTAGGAAACATATACTGCCTAGTATATGTCAGTCATGCCTCAATAAAACAGATAGGACAGAAGAGACACAGACTAACACTCCAGAAATCAGCACATTTAAGAGCATGAGTGAGGAGGTCCAGGCTGCAGTGAGGCACACGGAGTGGCGTACTTACTGAGACCTCTGTGTCCCCAGGGTCACTGCTACTGTTCCGTTGCCAAGCTTTGAGGCTCATGGGATTGTCCGGGGTTGGCACTGGATGAGTTACAGGTGACCCCCAGTGCACTCAGAATCAACCCCAAGGTAAGCCCAAGGTTAGAGAACTCCACGTCACTGGGACCTGATTTTCTAGAGCTGGGCCAGGATAAAGCATTAAATGGCCTCATCTAAACAGGGATTGTCCCAAATTTAGCACACTTTTTATAACTCCACATTTTCCAATATTGTGAAATAAAAGCAGGCTGAGTGATTCAGTGAATAATTCAGAGTTAACCAAAAACTCTTGTTTTAAAAACTTGGGGTGAGTGTGGTCCTTAAGCATGAGTGTGCTTCCCTGCCTTGAAGATGGTTGACTGTCCTAGAGAAGCAGAAGCCTTGCCCAGCTGACCCAGCACTAGGATACCTAGGGGTGCGGACAGTGATGGTGCAAGACCAGGGCCCAGAGCTCCTCTACGCCCAGCTCCACTTGCACAGCATGTTTTTTATCACAGTTACTTTGTGTAGATTTTCCCAAGCAGACTGACTTTAAGTTTGGAAATGTTTATATTTTAATTCTTGTATTTTAGAGAACCAATATGACTTGTTAGCTAGAATTTGTATGTTTTCAAAAGACAGAAGGATGAGTAGCTTGTACATAGTCATCTAACTAAATTCAATATTGCTGAATGTTTCTAAAGAAAAATAGCCCACTTAAAATAAAATAAGGAGCCCTTTAATACGTGTGAGTAATCAGGGTTGTTTCCTTCAGTCAGTGGTGACTATCAATAGCAGAAATATTCCACCAGTACTGACTGTGTTTTCAAACTAGTATGTGGTGGTATAGAAAAGACTTTACAATTTAAAAACTAATAAGAAAATAAGCAAACTAAATGTCTTCTCATAAAATAATATGTAAGAAAAGAGTCATGGGTTGAATGTGAGAAAAGTAGATTGATTCTATAGAGGCATAATTCCATGGGATGAAAGGAATTCAGAATTCTTGCTACAAGGACAACATTCATGCTTGGCAGGAACACGTGGGAGATTCCCTTCTTTCCTAGGATGGAAGGGTGTCTGTTCACCCACAGATGAAGGAGAACACCAGCTCCTGTGAACCACACAGCTTACAAAGGCAAAAAGATTTTTCCTTCTGTTAAGACAAGGTCTCCCTATGTAGCACTGGCTGACCTGGAACTCAGAGATCTACCTGCCTCTGCCTCCTGAGTGCTGGGATTAAAGACGTGCACCACCACAGCCAGCACATTTTCCATTTCTTCCAGAATTTTATTGTATATACCTTTATTTAAGGTTTGAAATGTTTCTGCAATAGTGAGATTGTTCTGTGGACTGATCCCATAATTTAACTTATTTACATCATCATGTAAGATATATGTATGTATGTACGTACGTACGTATATACATAGTATACATCTATTCTACAGGTGAGCTATATCATATATATGTTACACATAAAAAAATCAATTACATTTCATTGAAAAACGACTACTAAAGCATGACCACTTAATGGAGAACAGTGAAGTCACTGTTGCTCTCACTAACTTCCCTTGTGTTTTCCTAACATTAAAACGAAGTGACAATCAGGTAATGAGATAGGAGGTTCTTGCTATGGTCGGAAGAGGAAAAACCTTTCACACAGCACAAGAAACACGGAAACCATGGAGACCGTCTGTAGCTCAGACTACCTATAAAAGTGTGGTGCTAAAAATATAAAAAGACAAACAACAAACAAAAGGAATATCTGCGATACATTTCTGCTGCTCATTTACCCAGACTTAGGTTTCTCAATATCACATCATCTTATCAAACGTATCAGTCAGTGCACAGAGTGAGTGTTGGGAATAACACTAATGCTGTTTATTTTAATCTAAATTCTACATACAGCTTTTCATGCCGTGAGTTAGCATCATCTCAGCACTTTAACTGAACCCACAAAGCCTTGGAGCAAAAACCCATGGTGGTTCAGTCGTATGGTTCAGTGATTTAAGAGCCAGCCTGCTCTGTGCTTGAGAAAGTCTAACTTTGGTGGTAGTTTCCAGTGGAGAAAAAGGAAATGATCCTTCTTCACTCGGTGGCTCCGCGGAGCATTTGGGAGACTTAAGTGCTATTATACTGGAAGTGGTAAGTTCCTTCCCTCTTACACGTCTCTGGTTCTCCAAATGCCTCGTTGTTATCATTCTGTCTCACTTCACTTGAAGAATGTTAACTCAGTGTCCTCTTGTCCTTGTGTATCTTCTTGTGAAAAAGTGAAGAAAACCAAATTCGCTTTCTTCATGACTAATGCGTTTGTCAAATTTTTCTAAGAAAAGAAAATTAATTTATTGCCTTTTTTCATGATTGCATATTAGCACTGTGAGAACTATTATGGAAAAACTTAGCAGTCTTTTTTTTTTTCTGAAACGGAAACTAACTTATTTAATGTTAATGAAAGAAGCTACATTCCAACACAAGTTTTAATAACTTGGGTAGAAAGAAAATCTTAGATTTCCTAAGACTTTCCTTACATAAAATTCATGTAAGTTGAACAGAAAGTCATTAAAATGTAATTTGTATTGTAGAGACTGTATTAATTACTGGGGTGAAAATGTGAAAAGTTCTTAGCAAATGTTTGATTCAGGGAACTCTGGGAAGGAGAGTTGTCTATTGACTAGTTGACGCTCTCCAGCCTAGGGTTTCGGGCTCAGCCGTGGGTGGCTTGCTGTCCTTTCATTCCTGATGTTTAGCTATTCTGTTCAAAACTAGAAGTGAGACAGATTTTTCTGAATTAGGAGACAATTTTGCTCACATTCATATTGGTAATACCAAATGTGAATATGCATTTAATAGAATGTTTGGCAACTTTTGATTTATAGGGATCAGTTGTGTGTGTGTGCCTGCATGCATGCCTGTTCATGCTCATGCATGGGTGTGTATGCATGTACACGTGCGTACGTGTGTGTCCTCTTTATTAGGAGAATAACTTTTTAAGATTACATTACAAACTTGTCCCATGACTGATTTCTTCCCAATTCTGAAGTGGTTTTCAGTCACTATGGTAAGATCTGACAAGGCCAATCCACACACTGCTGTTCTTGAACACTGAACAAATCCATTTGTGGTTGAATAGTTGTCCTGAAGAAGCTGAGAGACTCCCAAAACAGTCTCTCCTCCCTGCTGTTTGCATCACACCCATATTCATCTCGGATTTCACTCCTTACCACAAGAGGAAATGGCAGTGTTGATGCTGACTAATTGTGAACTGTAGGAATGATTTATGTTCATACTCAAAATGAAAAAGTAAACAGAGAGATGCTAGGTGTGGCTTAACTTACTTCTTCATAGGAATTTAGAAAGTTATACATGGTATTAAATAAACATTTTTAATATTAAAACTTACAGTGTTTGCTAACTCAAGAGGTTGAATTTAGCATGTTTCTTTCTGGGAGGTAACCATTTAAAATGAGGGAGAGAATCAAATCCTAAGGCCTTTGACAAACCCTTGGCTTATTTTTGTGGCAGGCCAAAGGCTAATAAATTAATAAAACAGTGAAATTAAAACTGAATTGTAGCCCAAATCTTTTTGGCTCATGTGCCTCTGAACCAGACAGGTGGAGAGAAGGAGGAGCCTGAGCAGGTCAAGGAATCCAATTCCATCCCATCCAGCTTCCTCCCATCCTGGTCGATGTCAGGTCTGACTGTAAGAGAAATGAACTGGTGGAGGATGTTAGAGGCTCTTTGGGATTAATATGTGCCAGATTTGTGCACCCACTTTTTCGTTTCTATCTTGGCTATATCAACTCTTTCAAAATGTCAGCAGTGATTAGGCTGCATTATGGGATAATTAATATGAACTTTTATCTCAACGCTAATTTTGAATAATACTGGAACAAAGCATATGTCAATATGTTAAAGATGGGAAGTTGAACAGATTGCTTTTATGTTTAAAAGATAATTTTTTTAAAAAAAAATTTTTAGTTCACCTCACTTTTTAAATGCCAATCAAATATGATAAATGTTTGAGAAAGGTTAAGTAACCTGTAAAAGGAACAGCATTTGGAATTTGGTGTTATGGTCCTAAAATCCTTCTGTGGAATGTAGCAGCATTATTGCAGGATAAGACATTGGTCATTTTAGGGAATGCAGGAAGCATTTTCTCTAGACCTATGCTCTGAGGGTGTAACTGATTCACATCTGAATGCTCTCAGGAACTTTTGGACAGTCTTTTAGCCTTGTGGCTCATTGGTCAGAATCAGTTTGTTTGTTTGTTTTTTCTCCATCTTATTCTCCCAGTAGGGACCAGGGAAATAAAAGCAAGTGGTTTACTGTTTCCCCCTCTAAGAAGGTGAACAGCAATGAGCTATAATTACATAGAAGTAGAGTGTATGCTCATGGGGCTCTGCTTCTGTTTGGATTATGATGACAGTGCCTACTGGTCAAACAGCCTTTACAGTGAGGCAAAGACAGAAAGGTGACTTTGGGTGTAAGTGAATCATTTATTAGCTATTAAAAAAAAACTCCCTTTTGAATTGTTTTATGGGAAAATTATAAATATATTTATAAATAAAAATTTTAATCTGCATTTTTCCTGCTTTCATACAAGAAAGTTTGTGTTTAAAAATGTGAAACCAAATCTGATAATAGTTTTCAGAGCCTGATAGTGTCATGCTTCTGCTAACCTTCCGTTTCCTAGATGTAATGCATCTAAAATGTAATATTAAGTTTTGTTTCTTTGTTAGCATTATTTTGCCCTCTAATTATGGGAACACATCCACCATTGAGCTAACGTCAGAGGCAGCTGGGTGGTGAGCTGGCCCCTTGCCCAGGCCTGGGAGCAAGCCTAATTTGAAAACCCTTTACAGAGCACAGCTCAGAGCCCTACTGCTCTCATCGACCATTGATCATAAGAGCTTTTCTTTACTGACCTGAAAGTGTTCCTTTAATCCAGTGCCAGCTGAGGCACTTACTACAGTAGGTAGATGGTATCCGAGATAAATCTGCCAGAATCTCCCCCACTCTCCCACAAATGACATTTGGGTCCTCGACTCTTCCTGGCCAGCATTCTGTATGACACATGCCACTAACATGCCGCCCTCAGTCTACTTCCTAACTCATTTCATCGATTCCCTGTGAGTGACCTGTGGTGAGCAAAGTCCTCTTCTGGCAGAGTAACTCAGCATGGCCAGAGCAGGGATCATGGACCCCAGGCCTGAGAACTCACTTTATGCCTGGAGACACCTGGGCATGAGCACTAGGCAGTGTTTATCCCTCTGGACATCAGAAACTTCCAGATCACTCTAAAGGCAGGTCCTCTGTGATTTACATGCCTGTGGAGCTTGAAAGGTCCCACCAATGCTGACTCCGTGACACATCTCAACTCATAGTTGCCCAAAGGCCACTTTCATTATTCTCAAAGGCAAAGCAAAAGAAAATGATATTTTTTTTCACTCTGAAGGGTCAGCATTTATGGGATATACACAGTCAGACACTCACAACTGCTTCGGGGAATGGAAGTTTCATTTCCCATCTGCTGTTAGAGTGAAGGAGGTCACTTAAGCAAACTTCCTTCCAGGAATCCTTGTGTGGTGTGACTAGTGGGTGCACACTGGCCGGGCTGAAACAGGTCCTCAGACATCGGAGTCAGGCTCACAAATCTGTTTTGAGAAACAGACTACCCAGCTCCACTGCTTTCTCCAGCAAAGGAGATTGTCAAGGTGTCTACAGATACCTCAATCTTTGTTAAAAGGCCTTTGGCCTTTAAGGTGTCTGTAACTTTTGGTAAGGTCTAAGTAATTTATAGTAATGTTAATGGGAAAATCCTGATTCCTTGCAATGCTCCCCTCGTATTTCATCAGAATGGTGGATGTGAGGATTTGCATAATTTTACCCCAGGCACTACCCTCCCACTTTGGCTGCAATCTGAGTTTCAGGTAGAGACCACAAGCTTGCTTTGCTAATTTGTTTGTTAAAATGATGTTTTGACTTTACGTAGTTAGCTCTGTATTGTTTCACCTGTTTTCATGTGGCACTCTTTAAAGGTTGGTGCAGTGTGACACCATAAGCCTTGTGTCCCATAAATACTATCCAACTAATGGTGCCTGCCACCTCCCAGACTGTTTAGCCTTGATTTGAAATTGTAGACGGGTCTGTGAGCTAAACCATTTTAACAGAAAACATCTGCCTTGGCTCTGACTTTTTGCACCAACCTCTGAGAGAGAAAGGTGAAGTGAAGGGACCCTGCAGGAGAACAGGCCTGTGTGGGATTTCCAGGCTTGGTTTCTGTCAGCAGGGTCTCCAGGGACAGTTAGGGGCAGCTGTTACTGGGGCTTTGACACCAATCCAGTGTGGTAGCGGTTTCTGGTTTTTGTCCGTCTTGCACACACAGCCACAGACACTGAAACCTGTTCAGCTGTGATTTGGATCCAGAAGCTCCCTCTGCAGCCCTCCCTGCATAGATGATGCCTGCCTGGTCCTTGGGGTGTCCAGACACCTTCAGATATCAAGATCTGACTTGGACTCACAGTTCACCTCTCCAGCAGCACACAGCGGCATA
This sequence comes from Onychomys torridus, assembly GCF_903995425.1. Classification (NCBI taxonomy): domain Eukaryota; kingdom Metazoa; phylum Chordata; class Mammalia; order Rodentia; family Cricetidae; genus Onychomys; species Onychomys torridus. The sequence continues at coordinate 177,570,237 of NC_050443.1, forward strand.
ACACACTGTGCTCTCCTCTTTGGTGTCTATTGACTATGAGAAACATTGGGACGTCGAAGTGAACAGTCCTTTTATTCAGCATATTCCCAGTCACAAAGGGAGATAGACAAAACTGCACTAAATGTGAAAATCAGAGAAGAAAACTAAAAGAGCTAGCAAGAGCCCCAAAGAAAGACTTAGCCAGCCCCTCGACCCTTATGCCCGGACACCACCTAAGCATAAGTTCAAACACATGCAACACTCCCAGCTGGGTCATGACATATAGCTCTGGTCCTTAACTAACGAGACCAAATGTTCACTTCTAGACATGTTCTTGGACCCACCAGTCCTCTGTCTTCTTGGTGATCTTTTGCTCATTCTGTTGCCACATAATAGCACATGTGAGGGGCAGGGACAGTATCTAGAGGCTTGCCAGTGACCCCCTGAAGAAAACCAGCTGGGGCCATACATTTGAAGAGCAAGAAGTAACCTTAGGAGCCACCAACTCTAACTTTTTAGAAATATTGCCAGAGACACTCTGAATTTCCAGTCAAGTAAAAAAAAAAAAAAAAAAAATGGAAGCCACAAATTCAACCGACTTAAAGTTGCCATGGAATGTGGGAGTTCATTACTGAAGACAGAAACAAGGCCCATGGGTTATAATGGCCACTTGTGGGCTAGTCCTTACAGAACCCATGACCACCCATCCCTGCCTTCCTGGTGCATCTGCCCTCTGCACTGTTGGCCATCTCCTTTACATCATTCTCCTTTTTCTGCTATTGTGGCCTCCTTCCCTCCAATGCAGGGTCTCCAGCTCCCTGCCAGACCTGCTTCTGGCCCAGCCCAGGAGCTCAGGAAGCTGTACTTGCCAATGGCACTGAAAGACCTTTTCTGGCTCAGTGCAATACAAGGGCCAGACGCATTCCCCTCTGTGCTATCCCTGTCTGCAGGTGTCAGAACTCAGTGCAGTCATGTTTGGCTAACACAAAGGCCAGGACTACTTCTCACCCCATTGCCCATCCTGACATCAACCAGAAGCACTTTCCCCAATGAGAATAAACTTTGGTCTGTGACCTGCTCTGGTTTTAGACACTACAGCAACAGTTAGCGTTGCTCCCCATACAAGCCCCTGGCATGTTCCCCAGGTCATCATAATCCCTGTGTCTAGGACACACACAGCCTGGCTGATTCCTTTCAATCATAAGCTTCTTCACAGTGTTTGGATACATAGGCATTCGAGGCAGAAAAACAGGAGTCAGCTCTGTGTCTACTGAGTTTTCATCTCTCATAATTATCTCTCCAAAATACCTACCCTATGCATCCCATTTCATTCTTACCACTGATGTTCCTTTTCTAGTTTAAGAAAAAAAAAATAGCCTCTCCCCCACTCCTGTGTGTCTTCCATGCCTGTTGATTGTGGTGATGTTTCCGGCTGGCAAACTAAAAACCCATGTGCAATAGTTCACAGCACATCCAGGAGCTCTTGTATCTTTGCCCCAGCTCTGTGCTCTCCAAGCACAGCCAGCTACCACACATTGCCTGCATTTTGCCCTCCATACATGTTAATCAGCTGGACCTGGACCGTCACTCCTATTTGCATATATTGTTACAGTAATGTGCATACAGTCCTGAGGGCAATGCCTGGCTTAGTACATGCTTTTGATCAATGGTAGCACAACGTTGTTTTGTGCCACTGTTGCTGTGACCTTTATTACCATCGACAGTAATTCATGCCTTGGACCATACTGATTTCACATCTCTGACTGTGTGTTTTGCTTTTTCTTGTGGCTCAAAGTCCTGCAGTGGATGTCTGTGTTCCTTCTTTCTTTGGTCTGTAAAGTGAACAGAGCTTGAGTCCCATAATCTGGGGCGGGGGTTCAGGTCCCTGTACCCCACCAGCTGTATGAACTGAACTAGTCATTTGCACACTCTGCTTCATTTTGGCCATCTGTGAAGCCAGGGTAAAAATAGCTCCCTGACCCACTTCAACAGAATGGTCTTGAGGAGCAGCCTAGAGGGTGAATGAAAAGGCATGCTTTAACTGATAAATCACAAGTTAATCATTAGTCGAATTTGAAATAACTCAAGCAACATTAATGTAAACAATGCTTATCAGTGATCTCGGCTACTTTCAAGTTCCCTAATGCATCAGCAGCGCACACAAGTCACGCATGTCCTCACAAGCTCCTGCTGTTCTCCCCACAGCATCAGGAGAATTCAGCCCTGAGAACTGAGTACAGTAGCAGCTTACTGCCCATGCTGTCTGAGAGTCCTCCAGTCTGTCTTTCTATGTGTCCCCCTTATCTGGCATTCTGACTCACAATCACACTTAGCTTTGAATGAATGAATAAATGAATGAATGAATGCTACCATGAGACAGCATCACAGTTATACAGTTCCCAGTGCTTTCTCCATTCCTTCCTCTTTGGCTTGAGAGTTTTCATATGAAGGTGATGATGATGATGATAATGATGATGACTGACATTTCATTTATTTTGAGATAATATAATTATATCATTTTTCCCTGACCTTTCCTCCTTCCATCTCCCATATATCCCTGCTAGCTCCCTTTCAAATGATTCATTTCCTCTTTTAATTGGTGGTGGTTGGTGGTGGTGGTGTGTGTAAAACCTGTCCAGTCTGTATACTGTTACTTGTGTGTATGTGTGTTTTTGTATTATGCTCTTCTCTAGGGAGGTCTGTTTCTCCCACTCTCACATTCCTTAGCGTCTGTGTTCTTTGTGTGGGGTGGAAGCCTGTGCTCGTCCCCGTCCACTTTGGCTCATTTACTGTTGTTCTCCTTCAGCTCGTTTAGACAGTCATGTTGGTGAGACTCTGTGGGTGGAGCTCCTGACATTTCTAGGAACACAATCTCACTGCAAACCCCCTGACCCTCTCACTCTTACAACCTTGCTGCTGCCCCTCTTCCAAAATGTCCCTGTGCCAGATGCTGAAGTGTGTTGTAGATGTATCCATTGGGACTGGGCTCCACAGCTTCGCACTTTGATTGGATGTGGTTTTCTGTAATGGTCCCTGTCTGTTGCAAAAAGTTTCCTTGATGAGGGGTGAGACTGCACTTGTCTGTGGGTATAGGACAAATATTTAGAATGCTCTTAGGTATTATGCTGTGTTAGTAAAGTGGTGGTTGTAGGTTCCCCCCAAGATCCATGACTTCACTAGCCCAGGTAGTTGTCTAGGTTTCCAGTGCCAGGCATGATTTCTCTCTTGTTAATTAGAGAGCTGTTGGTTGTTACTGGCTGGGTTCTTGCCACTGCTGTGGCCTTAGGGTCATTGTGCCATGCTGGTCATTGTTATATTCACATGTGTCACAACTGTGCAGGGTGCTTGGCTGTCCCCTCTTTGGGAAGCTTGCATGGCACCTCTGGTTCCACAAAAGCTCATCCTCAGGGAGGAGGCATTAATTCAGGTAACTAACAGTTTTGAAATCTTGGGTAGCGAGCACTCAGAGACGTCCTTCGTATACACTCTTCACCATAACTTGGTCAAAAGACATCATGTTCTCGATGAACAGTGGCATAAGTTCTGAGGGTTGCCAGGTCTCTTACATCTTGTTGTCTCACTTATCGCTTAGGGACAAGAGCAGTTCCTGTGGACAGCAGACATTCAAGGAATACTTCCCAATGAAGTGACTTGCTGTTCAGATAATCTTTTGATGTTTAGGAGTTGGGAGTTTTTGAGTCATTTGTAGTTTATTGATGAAATCTGCAATAGTACCTTTCAGCTTACAAAATACTTTTGCATACATAATTTTATTTAGTTAAGAAACACTAAGATACAATTTCTCTACACAATGAAAGATAAAATATGGCCATTGTCACAATATTGCCTTTTTTCAGTTTCTCAACTAGTGATAAACACTTTGAAATTAAGATTACTAGTTTTAAAATGAGGGATTATTATATATTAGAACTTTTATTTGGTTTAAGGTCTTGGTCTTGTTTGTTTTGAGACAGAATCTTAGGTAGGCTCAACTGTACCTCAAACTCACAACCTTCCACCCTCCACTGCAAGAGCGATGCACGGAATGGTTGTTTCAGCTTACTTAGGAAAAGGGAAGTCTCGGCTGAATTCCAAATTTACTTCCCATCTTGGAAAGCTGGTGTGGTAAAGGCTGGGGTTTTTACATGTCACAACTCTAAAAATAAAAATTATATAAAAGAACCAAGTAAATTTTCCTACAGTGTAATTAAAATTAAAACTGGTGAGAAATGGAGGAAGCCCCACCTGCTAAGCATGATGGGAATTCACTTTAAATAATGATTTGAAACAGCACATTCCAGCCAGTGAGGGATCACATCATACAGAGTCAAAGGGTATGCTCAACAATGATATAGAAAGCTGGATCATGTGTCCATGTAATTTATATGGTTATATATTGGTGAAATTATTAAGGCCACTCCACGTAGTTAAAAGGGAGGTTTATTTTGTGGGGTAACTTACAAATGAAGGGATAGTTTGTAGGGTCTGGGAAAGGTATGGCGCAGTCTGGTGGTGTTCTCTGGAGAACTCTGCTCAGTCTACCTCCTGCATCCAGCGTCCCAGAACCAAGAGAGAGAGCCCTCCTCTCTATCTTGGGTCTTCTGCTTCCTCCTCCGCCCCGCCTTGTGGGCATGACCATTACTGAAGCCTCAATGGGGGTTGGAACTTCCAGGCCAATGCTGGGATGGCTATCCACTACAGTTATATTTTCTACAATTCAAACACTGTACATTTAAATGAAATTACACAGTACTAGCATGTGTTAAAGGCCCAATGACATTTTATAATCAGAATACAAAGATCACTTAGATTTAGACATTGGCATCTGTTGGTGGTCAGTGAGTTTTAGTAGGTGAGGGAAAACATTCCTTTAAGGCTCAGACAAGTATTACTAATCCATTTGTTATTCCAGTGTTTGGAACACTTGAAGTATTTCAGGTTTTTATTCAACAATGTAACCTTTGGCATTTTGCCTAATAATGACTTCACTTGTGTTAGCCTACCAACAGATAAATTAAAATGGAAATGCATATTTTCTAATTATGCATCCAGCCATGGCTGAATATTGGCAAGCAGGGCCATGCTGAATGTTCAGTGGCCGCCACACAATGGTGAGAGTCTGTGTGACATCAAAGTTTCCCAAAGTCACTTTCTTAATCATGTGAAGGATTACCAAGGCTCTGATCACAAGTATGTAGCTATATAGAATCAGGAGGAAAACATTTAAACATCCCAGCATGGTATTTCCATTTAAATCTGATTACAGTGAAATAAAACTGTAGCCATTAAAGGTTTAGAAGAACTACAAATACAAGCAGTAAAAGAAGACAGATAGCAACCGAGGTAGTAAACCATCCCAGCGGGCGCACCGCTTATCGCTCTCACTGTCTTCCCAGGCAGACCGCTATTCAGTACAGGCCCTGCACCATTCTCTGAACTCCACTTAAACCTGCAATTAACCTTTCACGCCTAATGAAGCTGTTTTCCTGGAAAATTAAAATATATGGTGGTGCTTGCTTTTACACAGACTTGGGAGGAAAGCATTTCAAAATGAATGACTTTTTCAAGGTTTCTTCTGAAATGTAAAATGTAAGCACAGTGTCCGTGTATGACGTTGGGATATTCTTTCCAAAGCAGTTTCATTTGATGTGCAGTATTTATTACTGTACTTATTAATTGTTTTTGCATAATTGCAAAGAAACACGCATCAGTCATTTTACGATTACATTACATAGAGCCTCCTGTTAACACTTCACTTCCTCCTGTCAACACTTCACTTCCATGGGGAAGACCAGGGTCTTACAAACAATAACTGAACTCTGATGTGCCTCTAGTGTTTGAAGAAGATGTATTTGCCAGTTAAGTGTTGGATTATCAGCTATAAATGTTCCTTTCTGTCCCAGACGTGTTTACAAGTACTTACAGGTGACGTTCTCAAATTGTCGGAAGCAAATACAGTTGAGGTCCAGCTACGTCTAGGCCTGGTGCTCTCCTACTCACTGAACGGCTGTGTTGACTGTTGGCACCCGGCACCGTGACTGCTGAATCAAGCCCATTTGCTGAGGGAAATTCTTATGTAACCACCTGCTTCCTTCACATCTTGTGCCCACCTGGGTGACCCAGGGCAGCACGTTTGAAATGCCAGGAAGTCCTGGGAGATGGGGAAACAGGAGGTGGACTTTCTAATATGGTTAGATTGGAATTTAAATAATGTGTCACAGTGTCTGGTATTTAAGAATTAAAAGTACAGAGAGCTAAGGCTTACAGTACATATTTAAACCCTAGCATTATTATTGAATCTATGGGTATATGTTGATGTACATTCTACTAGCCTGCAATGCTGGCCCATCACCATGACATGGAAAATTAAATTCCTTTAGACCGCCAGTCTAAGATAATGAATTGTTCCCACAGTTAATTGTATTACCTTGATAACAAGCAACTATTGGAGGCCTAGAGAACACAATAAGTGGATTTCATCAGATGATTTGTGTGACGTTTTGAAAAATTATCCTCTGGAGTGACCTTATTTTAATGGAACTCTAGTGGCAATCAGCACACGCCACACTGCACATGAGCCAATGGCATACTTCCTCCCGTGGTACATGGCAGAGGGTCATCCCAGGAAAGCCCTGGCAGGAGAAGCTCTGGGCACTCCAGACGGGGAGCAGTGGGTGCAGTAGAGCACCTCTGAGAACCCATTTCTGGATTATGTGGTTGGTGTGTACCTTGCTTTATAATACAGAAAAGATCTGAGATGACTTGTATCTGTGTCTATCTCATCATCGTTGCCAATGAGGAAATGAAACCGCAGTCTACATTAAAACCAATGAAAGGTGTTTATTTCAAGAGTGTGCATTGGAAGGGAGTCAGCCACCTTCAGTGGAAGACTTGCCATCAGGCTATGGAGTGGGGAGGTTTTCAGAGGACAAAGGGATGCCATCATGCCTAGATTGGAGAGTGTTGGTTACGGGAGCTGTAGATCGGCTAACTAGAAGTGGTGTTCTGCAGTTGGTTAGGGTGAACATTTCCTGTTTCCAGTTGTCCCACACTGGAACTGAAGGTTCAGATTATGTAGGCTGCCTGGTTATTCATTAAGCCCTAACTGCTCAGGAAGATAGTCCTTACTGGACCTTCATGTATAACATGAATTGCTAAACGGTCTTATTAATAAAAACCTGGAGCCAGATATTGGGGTAAAAAACTGAAAGAACAGAAAAGCAGAAAGAAGCCAGCCACATTCTTACCGCTTGGAGATCCTCAGCCAAAGAGACCTACTTCCTGTATAACTACGCCTATATGCCTTTCTGCTCTGCATCTCACTTCCTCTCTCTACCCAGCTACATCATTTCCTGTCTGTCTGTACAGACCTCCAGACCTCTATGGTTAGTGCTGGGATTAAAGGCATGTGTCACCAAGCCTGGCTCTGTTCCCCAAATGGATCTCTACTTCCTGAATGCTAGGATTAAAGGCATGTGCTACCACTGCCTAACCTCTATGTTTACTATAGTGGCTGACTTTTTCCTCCGACCCTCAAATAAGCTTTATTAGGGCACACAATATATTGGGGGACACAATATATCACCCACCACATTCATGAGCAGTCTGCATTCCTGCCAGTGTGACTGTGTTCAGTGGCATCCCCAGCTGCTCCTTGCAGCTCATAGACTGGTTTTCTGAGCAAGCAGCTGGTGACAGGCCTGAGCTCTTATTTAGGGTCTGAATATTGTCTGTATGTCCAGTCTGTCCCTCACATGCAACTTATTAGGGGACTGGAGGGAGATAGCATTCCTCCTTTAAAAGCTACTAACTAAATTGACCTTTTGTCATTTAATGAAAGAGAAAGCAGACTAACAAAGTATGCCAACACCTAGGCCCTACATCCATATGTCCCCACACAGTGCGGGAAGAGAGGGCCTGTTTCAGTTCCTCACCCTTGTAGGCAGGTAGGATGAAGACTTGGCAACTTCTGGGTTGTTCTGGTGATTATAAAATTGACCATATATCAAACAGGAAGAAATGAAAAATCAGAAACAAAATCCTTCCATTTGTCATTCAAGGTACACAAACACAACAATTATGATCTTTGTGCTGTTCATAATTACAAGATTCTGAACTCCTGATGGGCCACAAACCATGAGTTCCGGTAAGGGAGTCAAGCTTAACTCTGAATGAAAATGTCATCTAACCTATGCACAAGGTAAAGTGACCCTGAGTGTCCTCTATAACACACAGGGTGGACGGCACTTAAATACCACTTTCCAAGGATTTCCAAGGTTCCCAGCATGCTTAGTGCTATTTAGAGTTTAGAGTCTAAACAGGGTTCATTGTTCATTTTCATAGAACAGCACAAGAGCCACCAAGTTAAAAGTAAGCATGATTTTCTATTTCATTTGTATATTAACTGAAATATTGTTTATGAATTTTCAGCTCAATGTGTTCCCAAGCTTCAGAATCCTGGAGTGAACTGAGAGTCTTGTGAGAGACGGTACTTTAATTAGGCTTTGGACTTCATATACTCACAAATACAAAGACACCATGACAGTGGAGAAGTAGCAGAATGTCCTATTTTGGCATCTGAAGCTTTTGACTTGACTCCTGATGTCACATCCACTGTAAGGGGAACATTTGGAGCCCCATATAAATGAAAAAGATTTTTTCAGAGCTCTGGCATGAGTTCTTATTTGGACGTAGTAATTATCAAAATCAGTGCAAGTCATCTCTACCCACAGTAAAGGAGTTGTATATCACTCCTTGTATTTGCCTGTCTCTGGATAAGTTGGTGCCGGGAGCAAAGTAAGGGGAAGTTGTAAATCATGACAGAAATATGCCAGGAGACCCGGGGAAACTTGAGATCTCTTTCATCTGAACTTTCAGTCAGCATAACCAAAGGCTGTGGCTTTTTTCAGTTAAATCTTTCACATCTATGAAGTGAAGAAATAAAGCCTTTCCTATGAGTACACCCTACTACACAGTCTGTGGCACCTCCAGAGTTCGCATGTGCCTTTCAAAGAGCAAGAACAAGCTTATTTCTAGTTTGAGCCTGTATTGTCCCTAAAAATTTCAGGGTGATGTTGGCATTCTGAAGGGAACTTTGGCACCAGCCCCTAAAGGGTAAGTGCATGTGGTTGCAACTGTAATTCCTTCTCAGTCTAGCCGCAGTGGCTCTTCCACCATTGCCTGCTGTCTCTAGATGTCCTTGAATGTATTTCCCTTCCAAACAGAACATGTTTAGTCCTGAGCTCACCCATCTCTCCTTCCACCCTGCTTCCCTGTGCAGAAAAGCTCACGCACCTTCTCCAGTGTTCAACATCTTCCACTGGCCAACTTTCACTCAGGTGGGTCAACGGTGACCAAAATCTACTTGGAGGGAACCCAGTGGCCTCTGTTTAGGGCATTCTAAGGTCAGGTGACCTTCCTCTACAGGTCTTCCTTTTCCCACGGTTCTCTATTGTCATTTCTTTCTGTTCAGAAAGCTCTGAGTTCTGTTCTTGCCAAATCATATTTGAAGCTTATTTAGAATAAATTGACCCATAAGAATGAAATGATTCAATGTCACCCTGTGTGGGATAATACCCAAAATAAAGATCTTCCTTGAGAAGCAGCAGGTGAAGATGCCCATGAGGATGTCAGGACTGGGTCAACTCACTTCAAAGTCAATCCTCCAAGACCTCGGGTCTTCAGTCAGGGCTGAAGCAAGGCCAGGCATTCTGGCCCTTTGATGAGGAATGGGAATTTAGACTATTACTTGTTTTACTCAAAAGTTATAGGACTCTACAGAAACAAAAGAGGCATGCTTCCTAGGGAGGGCGAAAGATAAATCAGTGTTGAATAGAAGATTTTCAGGGCAAAAAACCCATCTGGATAGCCATGGGGCAGCTCCATGATATGTAATGGTGGAAAGCCATTAGCCTGCTAACGGAAGCCACTTCAAGTGATAATCTTGTATCAATGTTCAGTGCTCAAAGCTTCTTTTAAAAGACACATCTAATGAGTTTTGTTTATGGAAGCAAAAAACAAAATAGTAACCTTGGGGATTCCGAGTTCCCATCCAGAAAAAAACTATATTCAAAACAGAAAAGAGGAGAGGTGTCCACAGCTGACTGCCATGTTTCTTCAAGCTCTGATTCGGTTGCTCAATATTGAAGTCAGTTAGCTTCTTCTTCATCTCATGTGTGCTGTTCACTGCTAGATAACCAATCAGACCCTGAGCACTTCTGAATGTGTTAGCATTATCCAGAGCCGCCTCTGCCCATCTCAGGTGTCTGTGTGAGCCTCTAAATGCCTGCCTCCTTTCTTTCCAGGCCTTGCTATCGCCAGTGCCCTGGTAGACATCTCACAGCAGAAGCCTTCTGACAATAAAGACAAGACTTCTGGAGTCCGGAACCGGAAACACCTCTCTACACGTCAAGGAACTTGTGTCTGAGTGGAAACCACTTCTGTGCTGTGTGCTGGTTTACTTCACAAATGGCTTCCGTTAAAGCTGTTCTGTGGCCTTGGGTTTTACAGAGGTTAATGTCCTAGGATCCAGGGCGCAAGTACAGTTCCCTGTAAGTGGGCAATGTCCCAATGGCCAAAGAATGCCAGTGAGTTTTTTAAAAGTAACAGTATTGATGGCCACAAGTAATAAAGTCAGTTTTTATGGTCTCTTAGGCTTAGAGCAACATAACTTACTATGGAAAAAGATGTATATTGTTTCTTAATGCAGATGGAAATATGTAATTCATATAAACCAACTGTTTATATCCCAAGACTTTAAAGAAAGACATTTTATAATGCCTGAATGGTGAGAAATGGACAGTTTTTGCCTCATTAGCAAATGTAGGTCATTTGCATATGAGTTTAAAGTGAACAAATCATGGAAGCTCTACCTGCTGCTTTGTCTCACTATAAATATGAAAGCAAGACTTTTATTTAATAACCTGTAGGTCATGTGTTTAAATTCTCCACATGACCACATAGTATACAGAGTCAATTTGAGAATGTAACAATTTTCAACTAATGGAAACCCGAACCAGAGAGTTGGTCTGGATGGTGTGTGGCAGGAGGTCTGTTAGAATTTTGAGTGTGGGGAATGTTCTTGAAATGACAGAGCACAGGAAAGACTGCCTGGCAATCAGGTCCTCTTCTTCCACAAACAGCCTCCAGTTCAACAACCAGAGGACAGCCAGAACAGCCATTGGATGGCAGAGTCTCTGGACCAAATGGTGATGCTTTGGTTGCCTGGGAATCACAGAGCTGTACCAGGCCAGAGTGCCCTCTGAGTGTTCACCAGAGTGTGTTGTTTTCTTCCAGCGGTCTTCTGTTCCCTGGATTTTAGTGACCTTCTACAAGTGTTACAAAATGTATCGTAAAGGTAACACTTTTCAAGCTCCCTGCTACCAACCATCTCCTTCCTGTAGAAGGCGAGCAGACAAGAGCTGGCCAGCAAGCCTCAACGAATTTCCCATCCCCAAGGCAATCACACTGTGCAGGGAGATGTCCACAGTCCAAAACCAAATCCATTGCTGGCCACATCCAAAGCATCCCAAATGACACAAAGCTCCGACTAACAGTAGAAAGAAAAGACAGAAGGACAGCTCTCATGTGGGACAGTCATTTGAGTGCTGACACCGACCGAAGTTCACTGAAGTTCAGTCTGGAGTGGCCACGGTTGACTTCAGGGTGACCACGGGAAGGTTGAGAACAATGAACAAGATACCCAAAGCTGCTGCATACTCTGTAGTTTTGTTTAATATCAGAGTCATTACATCTAATCAGTGTTCAGTACTGTATACACACTTTTCACGTTCTTTGGAATTCTGGAGGGTGATGACACTTTACAATTATGCCTAGTTACTTGCATGCCATGGTTGTACAGTAGCAGAATATGACCCTATTGCAATATTGAATATTTATTTCAAATTCCATGTATACATAGCTGAATTTGATGAGGATTGAGTGTAATATGTAACAGAAATGACCACAGAATATGTAGTTGCATCTTATAAAACATAGTTAGGTCACATCTAACCATGATTGTCTTATTTTGATATCTAGCCTTTTGAATATAGTATATATTCTTCATGTTAGCATGATAAGTTACTCTATTTTCCATGCACTCAAAAGCAGATGAATTTGTAGAATAGTTTTAGTAATTTTCTCTCAGCCTGTGGGGGTTGGGTGGGAGAGGGAGGGCTGGTTATTGGTACTTCCCAGAATGTTTTCTCTCAGAAAACTAGTTGAGCTGAATTTGTAAATGTCTCCTAAAAACAATCAAGTAATTTGATCAACTTCTTTTAGACACTTTACATGTTGAATTTTCCCATGAAATAATAAATTGGCAAAATTGGTCATTACAAAGATCTAGTCATTTTAAAATAAAGAAGTTGCTCATTTTTTCGAATCCCCAACAGTTGTCTCTAGAGAAAGCTCATACAACACAGGTAAAGTACACCAGACCTGTCTGAGTTATCGAAGCCTCCAGCAGTCAATGCCTACGTGGAGGAGCTGTCCGGTCTCATCCACCGTGAATCCTACAGGGTTCTTAAAACTTGAAAATCTGAATTTTAGAGAATTATGGAATTTAATGCAATGTCACACTCTACCGTTAACTCTGTGGCCAATTATGCAATATATTCTCAGCTTATAAAGCTTTTTACTGGAAATAAAATTCCTCACCCCTAGGTGAAGTGAACCAAAAGTGTCGTTCTCTGTGGCCTGCTCTTCCCACCACCCCTTCTGATAGCTTTAAATTCGGGTGGTTTTTAATGGGCGTCTCAACATTTCAGCATAGAATGACTTGAGGAATCCTCATCATCTGAGATCTCAGTGCTAAGTCTGAGCACTTTCGGACTGATAGATTGGAGTTTAAAAATTAACTTGGGACTGTTATTTGAGCAACTGGAGAAAGTCCTAGTGAAACACGGTATGCTAGTGTTTATGATTTGGTTTTGTAAATTTAAAGAGTTAATATTCTCATAATTGCTTTGAAGGAGTGAAAAGCTAAGTTAGTGATATTTAAGAAGGAAAAGTGATCTGGGGTGTGTGTGTGTGTGTGTGTGTGTGTGTGTGTGTGTGTGTGTGCACGCGTGCTGACAGCAGGTATCTTCCTCAGTCATTCTTCATGTTATTACCTTACTTGATGGATCCAGATTGTGAGACAGGATCTCTCACTGAGCCTGAAGGTTGCTTGCTGATTTATGTAGACCGGCAGGCCAGTGAGCCCCAGGGATCCTCTGCTCTGTCTTCCCAGTGGACTCTGGACTGGCCACAGGTCCTCAAGCTTGCAGGGCAAACACTTAACCCACCCAGCCATCTCCCAACTCTGTCACGTTCTAGTCCACAGGAAAACATTAATTAGGGCATCTATCCAATCAACTCTTCCTGTACTTTCTGACGTCTCCTTTTCCTTTGGAAGTTAATGAGACAGATGCCTGTGTGGTGGCTGTTGCCTCTGCCATGGGACCATTTAGAGAGCATCTGCCATAGGTGTGTGGTGCTGGGGCAGTTCTGAAACCTTTCCACCTATAGAGGGAGAGGTAAACAGAGCTGTTGACATCCTTAGAGATGAACAAAAGCCCCCTATAGGCCCAGAAGCGGCAAAGCTGGGGTAATCATGGGGCAGCCAGGCCAGTTCTTGCCTCCTACTTGACATATTTGTGGATCCATCTATTAATTTTTATGCATCTTTTCAAGCCAAGTATGTTTGTTCAGAAACACATCTTGTGCCTCTAGAATTTGGAGATTTCTAACTCTGCCTGACATTCGGAGCAACAGAACCATGGTTCTAAATCTGTGGTGAAGCCGAGCGTCTTTCAGATGAGGCCTCGATGATGTCTAAGCAGAGCCTCAGTGCCAATGCTCACCCACAGACAAGGCAAGAAGGGACCAATGGCCCTGAGTCATTTTGAGGATTGTTTTTGTTTTGTTTTGTTTTGTTTTGTTTTGTTGTTTTTTTCAATGCCTGTAGAACTACCAAAGCAAGTTTTGTATTTTAAATGCTTCAGAAACTGAGAATGTACCAGAGTCTAGCTCACTCTACTTTTACTTGCAAAACCCCCTGCTGCTTCCCAAGAGTGAGCTCATGGCTTAACTGATCACAGAATCTCCATTTAGGGCAGATTCCCATCTTCAGACTCAAGGACAGGGTGGCCTGTGGGATAGTCTGCTCGGTAACCTGCCCATGGACCCTGATCAACAGATGGGCAAAGGGACACACTGCCCTGGGTCTGAGCTGCCTGCCTCTGCAGTTCCAGGGAGTTCTTTTAAATAATTCATCCTTCATTCCCAGGAACCCACAAGGATGACCCCAGCTTAGACTCCTATCAATAGTGGAGAGGGTACCTGAACTGGCTTACCCCAGTAATCAGATCAGTGAATACCCTAACTGTTATCATAGAGCCTTTGTCCAATAACTGATGGAAGCAGATGCAGAGATCCACAGCCAAACAGCAGGCTGAGCTCCAGGAGTCCAGTTGAAGAGAGAGAAGAGGGATTCTGTGAGCAAGGGACATCAAGATCATGATGGGGAAACCTGCAGAGACAACCAAACCAAACTGGTGGGAACTCATGAACTTTAGACCAACACCTGTGGACCCCCCATGGGACTGGACTAGGCCCTCTGCATAAGTGAAACAGTTGTGTAGCTTGATCTGCTTAAGGGGCCCCCTGGCAGTGGGATCAGAATCCATCCCTGGTGCATGAGCTGGCTTTTTGGAGCTCACTACCTATGGTGGGACACCTCGCACAGCCTTGAGGCAGGGGGAAGGGCTTGGACCTGTGTCTACTTAACTACCAGGCTCTGTGAACTCCCCGTGGAAGGCCTTACCTTCTTGTAGGACGGAATGGGGGGTGAGTTGGCAGGAAGAAGGCTGGAAGGGTGGGAGGAGGGTAGAGGGGAATCTGTGATTGGTACATAAAATGAATAAAAATTTCTTAATAAAATAATTCGTCCCTCTAATTCCTAATGATTTGCATAATTTTCCAAGGAATTTAGGCCACTAGGTGCTCAGCAATGGTTTCCAGTTGTACACAATTAACATTTTAGTTTCACCCAATTTCTTAAATTAAAAATTATGATTGTAACTACATGTCTATAAGTGTGCAGGTATGCAAGTCTGTTTTAAACACTGATTGTGTAAAAATTTAAATCTGCCTTTAAAAGCCTATATTTTAGAAGATAATCTGCTATTAATTGGAACTTTAATTGTTAAAATAAAAACATTGGTTTTTCCATGCTCCATCACCAAATATAGGGATTTATGTGTTGGAGGGTGGGAGTTTCTTGTTTGTTTTTCAAGAGTTTTGCTGTATAGCACAGGCTAGCTTCAAACCTGTAATTAATTCTTTTGCCTCATGTGTTGAGATTACAGGTCAGCACCACTATTCTCATCTGCTACTGCTGTTACTATTATTATTTTTATCATTCTGACCTTTCCAAGGTCATCCAACAGAGAGCACTCCTTGTTAGAATCTGTAAAGGCCCCTCCCTCCCCACGGAAGATGATCAGGAAACTTGTGTGGTTGAATTTCACATACAAAACACATCATTCTCTCCTTCCCTCTTCAGATTCTCACCTTTCCCCCACTTGCTCTCTGAATTCTCCTAGGCTTTTTCTTAGAATGGAAGGCTATACTTTGAGAGATGGAACAGCAGGATGCCAGCCCTCCCTGAGGGTCTGAGCCCTTGGATGTGTTTTGTGTTAACATTTCCCAGGACTGGGCCTTTGCTCATGCTAAGGCTAAAGTGTTTTGCCATTGGGCTGTGACCCCAGGCTTCCAGGGCTCAACTAAGTTGCCAAGACTGAATTTGAACTGGAGACCCTCTTCCTCCCAACTCCCTCCTCCTGTGACCCCTGCTACCAGCTCATTCCCCCAGCACTGGGACAGGCTGGACTAAGCCCTCACCTGCTCTAGCGAGCTTCCAGTCCAACTAACTCCACAGAAGGGCTGAAGGAAGGGCTCTGTTGATGAAGTGTGTGCTGTGCTTGTGTGAGGACCTGAGCTCTAGTCCCAAAGCCATATAAGAAGTTGGATGTTGGGACAAGCAAAATGGCTCAAACAGCATTAAGAGCATGTGCCACACTTATAGAGGAACTATAAGTTTAGTTCCAAGCATGCATCAGACAGCTCACAGATGCCTTTAATTCCAGTTTCAGGGGTTCCAATACCCTCTTCTGACCTCTTAGGCACCTAGATTTATGTGCACAAATTTGGGCAAGGACATGAACTTGTAATCCTAGTAGTGGGGTCTCAGAAATAGGCAGACCCTTAGGGGATCTAGTTTAATTGCTACAGATAAGAGAAATTGTCTCAAAAAGAGGTGTGTTGGGTGGGCAAAATGCTCAGTGGGTGTCCATGTATCTGCATAAGCACAAATTTGCACAGGTACCTGCACAGACACATGTGCATGCATGAATGCAAACACACAATTACACACATGCAAAGATTAAATACCTGAAAAGTACCCTCATTTAGCCCAGAGACTACATGAGGCCTTCAGCCAGGATCCTGACCAATCTGAGAGCTTGCCTCAGCCTCTGCTCCCAGGGACAGAATATTGCTTCCTCCTCCTTCCCCTCAAGGTTGCTTTCTATCATGTTTTCCAAAGATCAGCCAGAGGAGGTGTTAGAAGAGACCAAGATGGCTGCCTAGTCCAAGGAAATATGCCTAGCCTAGCTAGCATTTCCCGGGAGCTTTAAAATGGAGAGGAGCTTGGAAGAGGCCCAAGTGAAGAGTAACATACATGGTCAACAGGAAGTACCTTCTCTTTGGACCCTAGCCCTGCCCACTCTCTTCTTCACCTGCTCTGTGCCCCCATGCCCACTCTCCTCTTCACCCACTCTGTGCCCCCTGCCCACTCTCCTCTTCACCCACTCTGTGTCCCCTGCCCACTCTCCTCTCCACCTGCTCTGTGGGCCTTTGTCCTGCTCACTCTCAGGCTATTTAACAGTGAGTTTATGGTGTGGTTTGGCTCAAAAGTGATTTTTAGGAGATCTGCCTAGGTTTGGGAGTAGCTACTATGAACCCCAGGCACTCTTCCAGCCCACCCACAGCCTTGTGAATATGCACACTTGGCCACTTGGCTGCTTTGTTTTCTAAACATGAAGCTGCAGTACCATTTTTGAATACTTGTCTATAAACTAAGGTCTCTGCCCTTCCTTCATCCTCACCTCCTGATTCCCTGGTCTTAGACCTTTCATTGAGGAGAAAATTCTCCCCATTCATATGTGTGGGGGTGGGGGGTGGGAGGGGACAACAGTTCAAAATGAGACACAGCAGAAACTCATACTCTGCTCACCATTAGGTTTGACCATGATGCTTTTGGCGGAAGTGTTTTTGCTCAGGTGAGACAGTTGTTTAAGTACAGGCTGCTCTGAACTAGCTCCACGTGGTGAGTAGAGAGCCTGCTCTGGGAAACCCACCCAGGAAAATGATATCAGTGAAAATAGATTCCTGTAAATTTATTTCCTGGCTTTCTATAGCCCCAAAGGCATCTTAGATGGTGTCCTTGCTTGTGATGAGTTAAGTTACCTTATAATTTGGTCACAACAAAATTTCCTATAAAGACAAACGACAGCCCCAATTTCGTAATGCCGTAGGTCAGTTGTCTAAACTATTTCTAAATGAACTGTGATAAAAGTGCTTACCCAAGAAGGCAGCAAGGGAACATGCGGGGAATATGGTTTGCATGAAAATGTCCTTACCTTAGGAACTCGGTACTCTTTCAGTAAATATACACCAATAAAAAGAAAGGAACAATGCGTACCTGCGTCACCTGACTCTGTGGCTTCCTTGTTGCTGTCGTTGATGATGTCAGAGGAGACCATGGTTACTCATCTTCTGTTACTATGGAAGAGTCCAAAATTAAACTCAACAAATTGTGAGCACTGATATTTGTTTCCTTTGAACTTTGTGTGTGTGTGTGTGTGTGTGTGTGTGTGTGTGTGTGTGTGTGTGTTAAAGGGAGTAATACTAAAGTTCATAGAGATACCAAAGCTCCCAAATAATTAATATGTAGTTGGAACCATTGGAGTACACTCCTGGTGATTCAGACATGTGCTTTTCAAGATTTTGGAATATCTAGTAGGTATTTTGCAGCTAAACATCATCTTCTTTAAATGGTAGCTTTGTAGCAAACACTAAAATCCATGGGATTTTCTTTTCCCCCAGAGCAGGTCTCTTGACCCTGTATCCACTAGGAAGTCTGCTTCTCCAGCTGCAGAGCAGCATGCTCACACCCCTATCAATGCTCTAAGAACAAATAACTAGCATAAAATGGGCATGTGCAGCTTTGTTCTCTCCTGAGGATGCTGGCTTGTTTGAAATACGATGGCACTTAAGAGAAGGCCGGCTGGAAGGACACCAATAAAAACACTCTCACTCTGCTTAAAACAATTTTATTTCAACCTGAAATGAATTACTTCACAATGCAAACAGATAATGGCAGACAGGATATGTGGCTTGTCAAGTTCCTAGAGTCAGAACTCCAGATCCAGTTGAAGGTTGCTAGCTGGAGTATAGCAGAAAACTCGCCAACGTCCACTTGCAGATGACCTGTGTGGAAAAGGGACCTCTGAAACTCCAGTGTCCACTCCTGCTGACTTCTCCGATGACAGTTCCAATCTGACCTTCCCATGCATGAGAAAAGAACAACTCCATCAACATGAGCTGGCAAAGGAATGGCCATTTAGGGCTAATATCACCCAGGCATGTCCCTGACAAGGCTATAGGAGTCTGTAATGTGCAAGGCTTTCTGCTTTTATACGTATAACACAATGTTTGATAGCTTGACTTTCCTTTTTTAAGCAATGTCCAGAATATGGTTATATGGCAGATTTAATAGTTCTTGGGTGAAAATCACTTTAGTTTTGCACATTTGTGAACTGAGTGTTATTTTATCTTGAAGATTATCTAAAGGCTCATGTTATGCCTTCACTGGAACCACTTGGAAGAAAAATAAAACATTTTTTTGCTAGTGGTACAAAACATTACAGCCATGATTATAGTCCCAGCATAGCATTCATACAATTCACAGTCACATTTTCTTCTGATACAAATTACTCTTGATGGAGTCTTGAAAGTCGTTTTGATACAGATGCAAAGAGACTGTTGGAAAAGATTGTAGCAATGCCAAGTTCATTGTTGTGATGAAGAATAATGATTGATAGTGTCTGAAAAGTTTGAAGTCTATTGTCTATTGATAGAAAGTTTAGTTCAACTGGTAAAACACACTCCTTGCTTCCACTGAAATTGAATGAAAACTTCATGTTGGCCTTAATCACATTAGTATAGATTGGGATGCTAGCTTTATTTGGGATTTTGTGCTTTGTTTGATCTAAAGTGGTCCACACACTACACAGTGAGCTAGGGTGTCCATTATCATACCCCACCACCACCTAGGAGCATGTGAAGAATGTGTTTCCAGAGCCTTGGGCACCTGCAGCATTGACTAACTCCACACAATCACAACATTTTAACAGGGTTTTCCAGTGATGGCCCCGTAGTAGTACTCAGTGTGTTCTAGCTTCTGAAGGCTGGGGAGAGGTGCTGCCTTCTACAGACGTCCTGTGAGGACTGTGTTGTAGATGAGGGGCCGAATAACTAGGATGCCCTTTCACAATTTATATTTCCATCTGATGGGCACTCATCATGCCCTCACTTGGGAAACTTAGGCAGGAGAATCGTTATAAGTTCTAGGCCAGCCTGGGCTACATAGTGAGACCTGGTATCTAAATAAATAAATAAAACTAAAAGAACCTGCAGAGTTGAGACCCTGTCTCAAAAATATAAAAACCCATCTCCATCTGGAGCTGGATTGTTTAGAGTTAAGCACTTCCTGTCCAATTAAAAATGAAGTTTCTCACCTGTGCAGAAACTTTTGGAATCTCACGGGGAGTTCCAAAAATGAATTATTTTACACAGAGCATTTGTGTCTGAAACAGCAGCTTTCATGATTTCTCCATCGATGGGGACATACTCAAAACACTTTTCAAAGCTTCCACCAATGTAAGAAAGCAAACATTCTCCTCTCTTTCTGCGTGAGCAGTTACTCAGGTAGATATTTTCCTTGGATAAACAATCTCCATTGTTTACCGAAGCATGCACTGATGGTCCCCGGTAGTGTTTGCAGCCTGGGTTTGATTCCAGCAACTCCATGAAATGAGTCCATGGTGCAGGGCAGGCGGCCCCTCGGGAACCTCAGAGTATTTGTTCTCTTGCTGTTCTAAAGGTAATTAAGGAGCATTGCATGTTTCTCAATTAATGATTTCTCATTCAACAGGGGATCTTTGATGCTAATTTGTTTTAATCAGGGCAGAGGCTGCTCAAAAACTCCGAACAATTCACTGAAGAGGAACTAGGAATTTTTAATCAAGTGGAAGAGATTTAAATGCTATGAGGGAAGCATCCATCATGTGCCTTCAATTCCCCTTCATTTAGCTGTGTTCTCTGGGCTTTATAAACCAATATGAGATTATTGAATGGAGTGTATTGTATCATGCAGCTCACTTCTTCCTGGGTGTTTGTGTGTGTGCATAATGGACCTTCATTTCTTCCATGGAAAAGCCTGTTTACATTCAAACTTCATTTCTCTTAATAGAGAATATATTTTAAAATAAATTTTAAAACAAAATTATTTATACATAAATCTAGTGCCCTTTTATTGTTCACAGCAAGATAGTGTGTTTTCATATATGTAGCAAAAGAATAATGGAAGACACATTAGAAATGAAATTTAAAACATTCTTTTCATCCCGTGGATTCTGTCACCGAGTGGCTGTTCATGATTCCAGTAGCTAAAGTCAAATTGCATTACACATACAGAAATGTTCCAGAGCTAGAATTACATTATAGCATGATTACATGCTAGCTTTTATTTTTAAAGTGACATCATCAGGTGACTTTGCCTTCAGAAAGTGAATATTCAACACAGTGAGGTTACAGCTGCTGCCTTTCTTAACTAATGACCAGATTTGGTCTCATTGTGATGTTTTCAAATCACAGTAATTTTTATATGTCAGTCATATGAAAATTAAATGTATTTTTTCCTATTTCTTTTTCCTGAATATAGAAAAAATCTCAGTAAATATTCCAAAGGTCTAACCATTTAAAAACTTACTGTTTTATCATGTTCAAGTAAGTGATAAAATAGGCTTTTAATTTTTCTTCAAACAGTGGTTCTTACACTATAGCATCTAGAATGAACCAGATCAGGAGTTGTTAAAACAAAGCCTGGAGCCCTTTTAGTTTCTGACCTGGCAAGTCAGGAGGCACACAAGAATTTTCATGATGACAAGTTCTAAAATGATACTGGGGAAGGGAGATAGAGGGTCCCAACTGGGGAACTCCTGTTAGAAGCAACTCGGGACAGAGAGGGCCATGCCTGAAATGCAGGACCAGATACTCTGCACCCCTCATGTCTCCAGGTCCCACAACATGTGGCCTCCAAGGTGGCTTTCTGGTTGGGCAGGACCTAGAGGGTGGGTTAGAGTAACAAGGGTGGTGATAATGCCGAGGTTTTATTTTTTTTTAAGTTTATTTATTTTTTGTTTTTGTTTTGTTTTTTGAGATAGGGTTTTTCCATGTAGTTTTGGTGCCTGTCCTGGATCTCGCTCTGTAGACCAGGCTGGCCTCTAACTCACAGAGATCCACCTGGCTCTGCCTCCCAAGTGCCAGGATTAAAGGCGTGTGCCACCACCGCCGGCTCCAGTGTTTATTTATTCAGATTTTTTTTTTTTTTTTTTTTTGCACAGAGTCACTGTCCTTGAACTCCTGATCCTCCTGTCTCTACCTCCTTAGTGCCGAGTTTACAGGCATGAGACACCACACTTCACTATTCCCTGTATTTTAATTAGTAAAACCCCCCTTGAAGTGCTTTTTAGGAATTACAAATGTTTAAAAATGAACTCGTTAAAAGACATGCTGCCCTGGTCCACCTGTGCTAGCACCTGGAGAGCCCACCCAGTTGTTCAGGAGTTAAGGTGAGGTGGGCTAACGTGAGGCCACCTGTGCTAGCAAGGCATGCCAGAAGCCAGTTTGCACCTGTTCCTAAGTCGCTTCTGTGATTTTGATAAAGGCCCTGGTTAATTCTTAGTGCAATAGAAGTTCATCTTTCCCTGTGCTGCCTGACCAGCATGAAGCATTGATGAATGCCTTCACACACCAATAATACTGACTGATATTCACTTACATGTCCAAATGGATAATGAGAGTGGGAAAGTAAGCTGACAAGAGACAGCCGTGGAAAACTCTACCTGGGGACCCAGACTCTTCCTTCATCTGTGTTGTCTGCATAGACCTTCCAGTGGGAGACCGTTCATAAGGCAGCTGATGGCCTTGACGCAGCCATTCCTGGTCCTGTGACACAATGGCCTTGGGGGACATGCACTGGCCATGGGGGCTCTTGGCGGTGGCTGTGTATCACTCTACCCACTGTCCTAAGTTCAGTTAGGATTTGCTGTTGCCTTCTAACCTCAGGCCATAAGACAGTTTGGGTTTGAAAGGCTGTTCATTGCATTTGTGTATTGTGTGGAATGATCAATTGAATTATTCTGACCTTGGAGTAAATTTATAGATACTCATCCTCTCCAAAGATGACTTCTGGGGATGGAGGGATGGCTTGGCAATTAAGATCACGTACTGCTTCATGCAGAGGATTAGGGTTCAGTTCCCAGAACCCACTTTGGGAATCTCATAACTGACTGCAACTCCAGCTCCAGGGAATTAGATGGATGCCCTCCTCCAGCCTTTGAGGGCACCCAGATGGTCATGCAATACTTATACACAGACATACATAATCAAAATAAATATTTTTTAAGAGATGACCCTATTGTGAAATATATCTTCTGAAAGTCCCAATATGTAACAGCACCTACTATGCATCATGTAATTTAATCCTCTGTCAGCCTATAGCAGCAAAATAGTGGAGCCCCAGCTTCAGAAAGCTGTGGACCACTGACCTGCCTAAGCTTGTATGGCCACTAAGAGGCACATATAAGATGTCTGCCAAACGGACCGCCTTCACACCATGGAAGGAGAACTGTCAGTAACTTTGGCCACTATGTTAGGATTCTGTACTTGAGCAGCTCAGGTCTTGTCTGGTGCCTTATGTCATCAGCAGGCAACTAGTACCGGACCCCACGCTCTCTCTCTGCGCCTCTCTTCCTGTGTTTTCTCTCTCTGTTCCCTCTGCCAGGCCTGGCTTCTCCCTCCTGTCCCCTCTTCTTTGTAATAAAGCCCATTCTAACTCTGGTAACCATGGCCATGACTCTTCCGCCAACCAACCAGCGCCATTCATCCTTTCAGTAGTGCCATGGACTCAGATCTTGGATAGGAAGTTCTCCTCACACACAATGTCCAGGGCTGAATGTTGTGGGAACCCTGTATGGAGGGCCTGTGACCCTGCCCACCGCCGCAGTACCCTGTCAGGACTGTGCTCATGTGACTGCTGCTGCAGCCACATCCCACCACATCCCCTCATGTCCCCCGCCATGCTATGGCCGTGGCTCCCACTGCCTTGTCTCCACCACACATGCGATTGGTGAGTCCCTTCCCGGGGGTCTTCAGGCTGAGCTGGCAATGACACATTTTCTCTCCTGACAAGGAGGTCAATGCTGTCAGGCCACCTGGTGGTCCATGTGCTGTGTACACTCCCAGCCCTTACTCATAATGTGATGACAGTTGGGTAACCTGTGCTGATTCCATAGATCCTTCCTCTACTTCATGGACACTTGACATAGGGGCTTAGGATCCCGGGTTGTTATTTTAATTTTTTATTTTTCCCCTCTCGGCTGCAGCCATGGGAGAAAGGGGTGGATACCAGTAAAACTGGCAGATACCAGTAAATTTGGCCACATAACAGCTTCTCAGGAACTTCTGCCAGCGAACAGGCAAATAAAAAGAGTTACTTTGTCCCCAAGCTTCCTACTGAAGCTCCGAATCCTTCTCCCTCCCACTATGGCCCCCTGCCACGGGCAACCACTTCTGTCTATCTGGCTTCTGCTTTCCATTCTCCGACAGTGGGCGGGCTTTAGCCCACCTCACCCTAACTCCTGAACAACTGGTGGGCTCTCCAGTGCTGGGTGGGCCACTTCTGCTGACTCTCACCCTAACTCACCTTAACTCCTCCCACTCGTTCTCAAGCTGCTGTGAGAGGCACACACAGGTCTGGAAGTGGGCTAAGATCTATGCAAATAAGTTTACAATAGTCAGGATGGCTCTTGAGCAAGAGATCAATTTATAGGCTGCCTTCAGGTAAGTCTTCCAAAAGCTGTCCTCAAGCCAGCAAACATTAAGGGGGAAAAAAATTCAAGACACAGAGTAAAATCCATCTCTTGTTCCCTAGGCCTCCCTGACTAAAACTTAAGCATCTGGAGAGCAAGGCTGCTGACCCCACAAGCAAAAGTGTCATCTGTGGCATTCAAGGTGTGCCAGGGAAGAGATAAAAAGCCCGAGGACAAAATTGCCAAGTGCTGGCACACCCTGGCTCCTGAAAGCTGTTGGGTCCCTGTTTTCAGTGAGAAAAAAGGCCATGGGCTAGCAAGTGCCCTGCCAGGCCATCAATAGCCTTGTTGAAAGTGTCACCTAGAAAGACAACTGATCAGCTGCTGACTGCCCCCAGGCACCAAGATGGCATCAGAACATCAAGCTAAGACCTCCAGCAGACCTAGGCTTGCTGCAGGCTCTCAGGGAACCCAGCATAGGTTTCTTTCCTTCTGGACACCAGAGCCACTGACCCGGTCCTGAGAGTTTGGAGATGTCACCTCTCCTTCTCTATTGTCGGGGCAGGGAGGACAGCCTTACCCACCTCACCAGACTTCATTGCACTTTCAGGGTTACTTAATGGGAAGAGATTTCCAGCTAAGATAGGAGCTTTCATTTCATTGCTCCCTCCATGTGCCTCACTCCAGACCCACCCACCTGTGCTTCTCCTCCTCGTGCACACAGACAGGGCCCTGACCTTTGCCTTGTCCCTAATTCCAGAGAAATAAGTTCTCATGCACCACAAGCTTTTCTCTTCCCAATTCCCTGTTCTAACGGTTAAAGGACCACCACAGAACTGGAGTCCAGAGATCATCAAGTAAGAAACTGTAACAGCTAAAAGGTATTTATACCCCCAGACCCAAAAGCGTCTGGGTTCTACAAAATCAGACTTTAATATAACCATCTATTACTGTTAAATGCTCTCAACAATTGATCACCTGTGTCTCCTGGATGCCAAACTAGTAAAGGAAACAGGTGCCTTAAACAATCTGTCTCTGATAAAGCTTAACATGTTCCAATCTCTCTGTCTCTCCCATTAACACTAACCAATACAAGCAGAGTACTAAAACCAACAAATAGTCACTGATCTTCTTATGGCTGCTTCAAATTTTTCTCAAGCTCCAGAAACCATCTTAAATCAATCTGGACAGGTCAGATCCACTCCAGGCTTTTCCTGTCTCATCAGCATCCTGTCAGACACAAAAATCAGCCAGGGTGCCAAGTCTTACCCACCAGTCCAAGACGCCTGTCTACCTCAGAAGACCCCTTCCCTGTTCCCCCTAAGAGTCAACCAATGCCCACAAGTCAGCTGGAAGCAGTTTTTCTGGGAGAAATGATGCTCCTATTCCTATTTAGTTGCTTTTTTATAATAAGCAAAAGTCTGGAATGTTAGGACTCTGTACAAGTGCAGTTCAGGGTCTTGTCTGGCACCTTACATCATCAGTGGATGACTACATACTGGATTCCACGCTCTCTCGCTCTCTCTGTGCCTCTCTTCCTGTGTTTCCTCCCTCTGTTCCCTCCACCAGGCCTGGCTTCTCCCTCCTATCCCCTCTTCTTTCTAATAAAGCCCATTCTAACTCTGGTAACCATGGCCATGACTCTTGCACCGACCAACGAGCGCTGATCATCTTTTCACACTGTCCACTGGTTAGACTTTTCTGTGACAGTTTCAATCAAAGTCATACCTTCCCTTATTTAATAATATCTTATTACTTTTCTATTGCTGTGAAGAAACACCATGACCAAGGCAGCTTATAAAGCAAAGCATTTAATTAGAGGCCTTGCTTACAGTTTCAGAGGGTGAGTCCATGACCATCACAGTGGGGAGCATGGCAGTAGGCAGACATGGTGCTGGAGCAGAAGCTGAGAGTTTACATCTGATCCACAAGTTGGAGGCAGAGAGGAGAGAACTAACTGGGAATGACATGAGTGTCTAGGCCCACCCAGTGACACACCTCTTCCAACAAGCCACACCTCCTAATCCTTTCCAAACAGTTCCACCAACTGGGGACCAAGCATTCAAGCATATGAGCCTATGGGTGCCATTTTCAGTTAAACACTGCCATAGCCTTATCTTTTGCACAGGTCCTAGTTCCCTATAAAAAGGGAACAAGCTCTAACTTGCTGAGCCCTAGGCAGCCTCGGATGCCCAGATACCTGTGGGCCATAGTACCAGTGAGTCAGCCTACTTCATCACAGTGGTCATTGTCAGTGACTGGCTTCAGACCTATTCATGTATATCATTGAGTCACAAAAGTGCAAGTGATAGAATAGAAAGTGATTCTGGAAATTTCAAGTTCCACACTGACGGGATGTGATCACATTGTTCATATCCCACTTGGCTGTGACTTACACATCTCTAGACTGTCCCTGCAGCACTGGCTCAGTCCAGTGGAAAAGTTCATCAGGGATGGGGCTGGAGCAGAGACCTGCTATCTGTTTCTACTACTCAACCTACATCTTGTTCAGCACAGACAGTTCAGTTTGGCACTCTCTTGCGTATCCCATCTCTCAGCTTTGGAGGAGCAAAGCCAGGCTTTTCATGGATGCCTCAGGAGGTATTTACACCATGTCAAATCATACCACAAGCTGCTGGGAGAGGTACTGAAGTCGTCTCCTGGAATCCTGGCAAGACAACACAAACACCATCTGAATGTCTGTTCTCTCTGCAGATCCTACGATGCCAGGAAGTGACACACAGCAGAACTCATTTAAAGCATGTTCCTGGGACTAGTCAGTACTCTCTCGCTCACTCTCTCTCTGCTCTCTCTGTCTGTCTCTCTGTCTTTATCTCGTGTGTGTGTGTGTGTGTGTGTGTGTGTGTGTGTGTGTGTGTAATGATGGGAATGCTGAGGTCAACTTTGGGTGTTTTTCTCCATCAGCTTCCACTGTATTTTTTGGAGACAGAGTCTCTCACTGGCCTGGATTCACCAAGTAGGCTAGGATAGCTGACCACTGAGCACCATGAGCCTGCCTGTCTGCACCTCCCCAGCTCTAGGATTAACAGGCACTTGTCACCATGCCTGCCTTATCCATGTGTATGTTTCAGGATGTGGTTGCTCCTTCTGCCTGGATCATTACGTGGTGATGACTCTGGTATGTGTGTCACAAGCCAGCTCTCACCAACTGAGTGAATCCTGTCAGCTCAGGCCAGCTTTACAGCCTTGGGTCTCCCAGAGACACTAACCAGTCACAAGGTTTCAGTCTGTAATTTGGACCCCCCTTGACAGTCACAAATCAGGCAGCACAGCACACTGATGAGAGCAGATGCTCTGTGTTTCCATCCTCTTCTCAAACGCTCTTCCTTCACCCCTCCCCAAATCCCAGATTCTTACTTCATGTCTCAGTGAGGCTTAGTTTCAACCATCACGACAGCATCGTTTAACTGCTTACCTGTGTTGTCTCAGCCATGGGTCGAGACTTCAGCCTCTAAAAGGACATAATGAAATATACTCTTTACTCAGAATAGAAAATTAGATGTAGAGAATTCATGGATTATTTGGGCATCAAAGGATTCTGTATCAGAGCTGCTAGTTACACCAGAGGCAGGGACAGGAATGTTAATGCTTTTTTAACACTGGCTTCTAAAAAGATTATGAAATATGTTTGTGGTGCCCAGCTCTCAGAAGCAACACCACAGTTTCTTGCCATTATTTTGAGGCAGAATAACCATTTTTTTTCCATCTGGGACCCAGATAAAGGGTAAGTCTCTACCAAGCAAGGCTTTAACCTTTCACAAATGTGCAAACACAGGTAACTGGCCGACATGTTTGTATGCAGCGAGTGTGCTGATGCATTGACCTAGATACATCTCTAAAATTAATTTAACTGTGCTGCACTGGGCCTTGCTAACACTCTAACAAGTGTTCCTTTCTTTAATGATGAGCACGAGCCCTGAGGGTCTCTTGTTTGATAGTGGTGACAGCTCTGCATGAGGCAGCTTCCTCCAAGAGCTGGTGTGCTGACTCAGAACAGAAGGACAGCAA